>NC_067490.1:14340453-14640453 GCF_947179515.1 Apodemus sylvaticus
TATAATGAGAAAAATATCTTTCAATGTATGACAGGATTTGAGTTCAGGATACAAGAAGTGAGTTGAACTTTCTGGGCACATTTAAAGGACATTTCATAGCACAATAGCAAAAGAGGTTATAAGAGCATGTGACTAACAGTATGTCAACACTCATTCCATTTTTTCCCATAGAAAGGAATTGGGCCATCTCCGAATGGAGATTAAATCTATTTTTAAAAGAATGTTCTAGGTGAAGGAAGAAGGTGGCTACTGCATGGTGTGTTTGTGAAATCCAGAAGTATTCCTATAGGGAAGACCCAAAACTAAAATATCTTCTTAGAGCACCCCTTCTGCCAGAGGTAATTCTTGGAAGTGAGAGTCTCTGAGGAAACAGTCTGAAGGCATTTGAGTATCCATTATGCTACCTGTGGGGCATATGTTCTAAAACAATCAGAGAATTCAGTGTGGAACTTTGAGATTGCTAAGGGAAGCACTTTAGAATAGAACATTCCTCCATGCCTGCCAACGAGACAAAGGTAAGAAAATGACCTACCAGGTACCAAGTATTCACATTCCATTCATTAAAGAAACAAAGATAAGAACACAGCCTGGTGAATGAGCACAGAGCTTGGCATGCTTCTGAGCTGCATCAATCCAGTCTGCTACAGATCCAGGTCAGATTGGTGCGAGTTTAAGCTCTGAGTGTGAGCAACATCACCTCCCTCTCTCTGCCTCTGTTCATCCTGTCCTCTAAGAAATCAGCCTTTTTGCCTCACTGGAATGTCTGGTTATTTATAAAATGTGTCCTTTCTTTCAATAGCCACTTCCAGTTGGGAAATTGATTCTTTTTTTTTTTTTTATGTAAAAGCAATCCTGTTTCTGCATTAAAGCAAGCAAGCAAGGAAGAAGGAACCACTTTAGAGGAAGCTGCCTTGTGACGCTAGTTTCACAAGTCTGGTGCAGGGAAGCAACCTCCTTATGTTTTATGAGTGAATCAAAGCATCAAGAAAGATTAAAAATAATAGCCAAATACATGCGCTTGCCATTCTGAGCCTCCAGGAGCTGCACTGTGTCATTTCTTTTTGTCAACACAATGTACCCTCAGGCATTATATTTCACTTTTATAAACTGTGTAGGGAAAGGATCCTGAAACGTTAGTGCCAGGGAAACAATCTCTGGTTCCAACTTAATTAAGACTTTTTTCTGACAATAAATCCATTAAAGGTGGATGACTGGAAGGAGTGGGCCTTGTCACTGTGGGCTTTTGACAAAGATAAGTAAACCCCCCTCAGCACTACGTGAGTCTAGTCAAAATTATCAACTGAAATATAATACAGAAAAGACACTTATAATCTGCCCATTCCTCTAGAAAACCTCAGCATGCAAAGAGACAGAAATTTACTACGGGTTCATTATTTTATACTCTTAATAGTATTAAGCAAATATTTTGTTCAATTAATGCTCCTTACTATTACTCTTTCTTTTGAATATTAAAGGCAAAATATGTTTTCCTTATGAAAATTTAAGCCATACAACATGATATTCTGATTTAAAATACTCAGTGAAATAATGATCAGGACAATCCAGGTGATCTATGTGCTTCTGTGTCTGTATGTGCATGTCCATTAATGTCTTTAAGGGCACCAAAAACAATTTTCTTAACAAAACTATAATGCAATATAGATAATTATTATTATTGTTGTTGTTGTTTTCATTGTTGTTATTGAGCATGGTCACACATAATCATGTACACATATACATATCCACAAACACGTACACACTCACATGTGCAAATGGATGAACATATATGTGCTCATATATGCACATACTTGTGAACATACTCACACATTTACACAGACACATACACACATATGCACTCTCTCACACTCACACACATTATGAGCAGTTTCACATACATACTCACATACACTCACTCACACATATACAGATAGACAAACACACACACACACACACACACCATAATATATTCTTACTCTATTCACTGAATATTCTCTGAACTCTTTTTTTAAATAAGATATTTTCTTTATTTACATTTTAAATGTTATCCCCGTCCCTCGTTTCCTCTCAGAAAACCTTATATTCCATCCCCCTCCCCCTGCTCACCAACCCACCCCCTCCTGCTTCCCTGTCCTGGTATTCCCCTACAGTAGAGCATTGAGCCTTCACAGAATGAAGGATGTCTCCTCTCAATGATGTTCAGCAAGGCTATCCTCTGCTATAGATGTGGCTGAAGCCCATTTCTTGTCTAGTGTAAATAATGCTGGATTTAAACACTTCTATTGTCTAGCTCTGAACTATGGTCTTCACACTTATTCAGAATGTAGTTTATTTACTGAGCCACCTGCAAAGCACAACACTGGGTGGTTTCTAACAACATTCATTAAGATATAAAAGGTTGAATAAATATCAAATAGCCTTCATTTGCCTGAATTACTTTTCCACAATGTATCTGCAGATGCATCACGTCCTTTAAGTCAAAGCCCGGCCCCGCTCTGTAATTCTGTAGGCTCTATGATCTACAGATGCATTTTAATTGCTGTAGAAATACAAAAGGTAGCACTCGTGATGGTTGAGAATTAAACGATACACACACACATTCTTGGTTAACAGCTATAGAGGTGGGTCAGGGGCTCACACTGCATCTACGACTATGAAATTTGTAACTACAATTGCAAAGGAGCTGTGGTCATCGGGTGGGAAATACTATTTCTCCATTGCTGATGACTGTTCTTGGACAACAAATCAACCAGGGACATGAAAATGATGGAAAGTCCATCTTGACAGTAGTCTGAGGTGTCATGAGGCATAGGATTGCTATCTTTAAATTCTCACAATATAACATCAGAACTATCACTCTAATAGAGTGTCAGGTACACACGTTTTCAAATATTTAAGGACTCAGAAAACTATTGGGAGTGATCCTTCTTAAAAGAAAATCTGAAGGTCAATGTAAATGGAGATCAAAACAAGAAGCAAAGACACTGAATTCTGGAATAGCAACTCTACTACACAGAACATGGGAGCAGAATATTCCAAATTATAGTCATGTGTCTATTTTTAATGTACTTCATTCCTTCAAAGTATGGATACTTTGGTCCTTCTTAGAAGGGGGAACAAAATACCCATGGGAGGATATACAGAGACAAAGTTTGGAGCAGAGAATGAAGGAAAGAGCATCCAGAGACTGCCCCACCTGGCGATCCATCCCATATACAGTCACCAAACCCAGACACTATTGTGGATACCAAAAAGAGCTTGCTGACAGGAGCCTGATATAGCTGTCTCCTGAGAGGCTCTGACAGTACCTGACAAATACAGAGGTGCATGCTCTCAGTCAACCATTGGACTGAGTACAAGGTCCCCAATGGAGGAGCTAGAGAAAGGACCCAAGGAGCTGAAGGAGCTTGCAGTCCCATGGGAGGAACAACAATATGAACCAACCAGTACCCCTCACCAGGGACTAAACCACCAACCAAAGAGTACACATGGAGGGACCCATGGCTTTAGTCTCATGTGCAGCAGAGGATGGCCTTGCTGGACATTAAAGGGAGGAGAGGCTGTTGATCCTGAGAAGGCTTGATGCTCCAGTGTAGGAGAAGTAGCAAGGAAGTGGGTGTGTTGGTGAGCAAGGGTACGGGGGATGGGATAGGGTGTTTTCAGAGGAGAAATCAGAAAAGGGGATAACATTTGAAATGTAAATAAAGAAAATATCCAATTAAAAAAGTAAATGAAAAAAAGAAATGATGAAAGTATATGTTTAAAGGAAAGAAACATAAAATTAGGAACTCAAAAATACAAATCATAAAAAAAAAACAGAAATAAGAAATAAGACATAAAAAAAGGACGGTAATTAGAAATGGAAAAAAAAAACCTTTGAATTCAGGAAAACTTGCATTTGGGACACTCAAGGCCCAAAACATTTAAATTATAAAATAGGAAGTAGCACCAAAGAACACACCTCGGTGATTATATAAATGACATATAATCACAGTCATGATGACCAAGGGGATATGGGCTATGGTCCAATTTGTACAGACAACCTATTCACAAAGCCAAAGGTGCTCCTATTGTCGATGATAACTCTCACACCTAGGAAAATAAGAAAATAAGTGTTGCTGACGACGAGAGATACCAGTCAGAGGAAACATAGAAAATATGGGACATGTCCCTGACTGTGGGAGCGGGGAATGGGAGAGTGAGCAGGCTCATCTTTAACAAGTGACATGGATGTGACTTCAGAGACCTAAAGCCAGGCTGTGGGATGTGTGTTCCTCTCCCTCATAGGTTACCAATCCCCCCTTACAGGATTCACTGTCCAACCAAAACAAAGGTCAGACTTGATCAGCTAAAAAGCAAGACTGAATGAAGATTGCCCTTCAAACCCCAACCCCCACACCTCTGGATTTGTCTTATAAAAGCACAGACAAACCAGGAAAATTGTATCGGTTTAACACAGGAAAAGTTCCTCTGTCGCCTCTTTTTGTAGAGTGATACTACAAATGAATTTATAAACTACGCCTGGCTCAACCGCTTTGCCGTACTATTTGAGAGTACATGCTGTGTTAACACGCTGTATAGATTTTGAGTAAGTCAGAGATTTGAAGTCCATGGAGGGAGAAGGGGATAGAAGGGAGTCAAGGCTTACGTGTGTACAGCCACAGCTGTTGGAACAGGGCTCCCAAGTGTATACTGCTTTGGGGGAGCCTCAGGAGGACCACCCAGAAAACAGGCCCGACAAGTCTAACTCTCAGATGGCATGCATGTTGTCACCTGAGTGACTATTTGTGAAAAGCAGCACTTGTTAACAGTTGAAAATTAAGTTGCACCCGGCAAGTGAAATTATCAACACTTTTTAATTAATTAGCTAATCAATTAATTTTTTCTTACTGCTCTAGTTGACAGAAAGGGGATGATATTTGGTCATGGGCAAGGTATGGCCCAAGTCTTATTTGATATTTTTCTTGGGGTGCAGGTTGCAGCTGGAGCTACTCTTCTCGTGGCAGTTGACTGCATCGGGGTACACACATATGTAGCACTTGTGCCACAGTGGAACTTCTGGGCAAGTTGACAAGGGGAGGCCTCCATGCTGTCACCATGTGGGTACAGTGCCAGATGTAAGGTGGACTCTTTCTGGATGTTATAGTTGGACAGAGTGTGACCATCTTCCAGCTGCTCATCTCTGCTGGTCAGGTGTGATGCCTCCCTTGTCTTGGATATTCATTGGGCTCTACTTTGAGAGAGATGTTCTTGCCTTTCAGGGACTTCCTGAAGATCTGCATGTTGGTGCCACCTTGTTGAAGTGTTAACACCACTGACAACACAAATGTTACATTAGGAGGATAAAAAGGCAACATCAAAATTAAGCCATCTATTCTCTGGTCAAGCAAGAGCCTATCTTTGATTCACATACCTTGATAAATGTTTCTGAGATATTTGAGGCAATTCCTAAAATAACCAGGGGTGAAAAATGACAAAGCACATCCTGAAGATGAGAAGAGATGAAGGCTGTGTTACTTGTAGCAGGAAATCTTTAAATAGGATTATAAATTAAATAGAGCTTCATACACTGTATATGTTATGTTTATACCATGTCCAACCCTGCATGTCTACCCCCTGTAATGGCTTCATATACCTTTGTCATGGGCCTTCCTCCTGAATTCAAGACATCTTCTAATTATTTTACTTATACATGTTGGTATGGGTATATGATATGTAATCTATATAAGATATATACAGGATATGTACAAGATATGTATATACACATACATACATAAATACATGTACACATATATATCCTATGCACATTTCAGGATCTATGTTTGGACATGGAAAAGGAAGGCAGAGCTAAGAGGTATATAGAGAGAGTATGTGTCAGAGATGAGAATGAAGGCCAACATGAACCAGAGTGGCTGGAACCAGCCACGGGGTAGTTATGATATTGCAAGGTTAGAATAATTGGTATAAAGTTTTTACCATTATCAATTGTTTCTGAAATTATCATACTGGCATCTTGTATGTTGTGATTTTATTGATACATGAATCTAATTGGTTAACTATAAGCTTAAAGAGTTTTAATTCCACTGGGTAATTGTGTGGTAGCGAGGAACTTAGGGGCCCCCACCAGAGAGTTGGCAGGCAGAGAGACCATTGAGTTGAGATCACCTGCCTGGAGCCCTGTGGCCCACTGGTTGCCAGCACTAGCATTCAAGAATGTGCCAGTTTGCATTTTTAATATTTCCTGCAACAGAGAAGGGCAGTGGAGTCACTGGCGAGATGTAAAAACCCATGGAAGGTTTAAGAATAGAATGTTTCCCAAAGACATTTACTGACTTTGAATAGGCCATACTAAGCTGCTGATTGCAGGTTCTGTGAACAATGGTAGAAACCACTGGCTGCAGAAAATGTGGATTCCAAGAAGCCCATTAAACAACTTTGCTAGGGGCTGGAACCACAATAGCCAGAGAAAATATGCAAATCGCGATTGTCTGTTTTGCTCTACAAGTCAGGGTTTCAGCTCCTGATCCCATGCATAAGAAAACACCCATTTGAACTCTGTAGACTAGACAGTAGGGGAGGCAGTGATGTATCATAGGAGAGTGAGGACATCACCACAGCTGTGGTAGAGTGGCCTGAACTGATTCCATTAAGAAAAAGAAAACAAAATGAACAAGCAAAAGCCTTGAATATCTGATACAAACATTAAGATTATCTGCATAAGATCAATAATATCAGGAAAATAAAAGCCACTAAGATGGCTCACTCACCTGAGAAATGCAAGGGTTACTTGACAAAATTAGAACAGATGATATATTTTTGTTGCAATGCTCATTTAATAATTCTTTGCAGCAGAATCTTCCTATTGACAATAATTGAAAGTTACTTTCTTTCAAAAGTAGTTGTAGGATTATCCTTATGGATAGCCACTGGACATTTTATTGCAAGAAAGGGACCAAAAAAGAAAACCCAGAAAACAGTGAAAAAGCACAAACTAATATGGCCCCAGCTTGAATCTACAGAGGACAGATGGTGTTCACCAGCTCCCAGTTTCTGTAGGGACAGTGGGATTGATACCCCACACACAGTCAGATTGACAACCAGGTAGCCACGCTGAGGAGTACTAACTTGCAAGTATGCTGCCTAGACAACTGGAGACTGAGCCTGCCTTTACTCCATATATCCTCATATTTCTTCCCCCAAACATATGCATCAGTCCCTCCATTTTTCTTTCCTTCAAAAAACAATCATAACAGGAATTTTATGGGAACTAAACTTTCAGGGTCTGTAAAGTTCTATTGGTAGGCAGCCTTAACTATTGACTGTGGATTGACTACTTAACGTATTGCTCTTGGTACGGAGTAGTTTCCAAAGAGGTCATACAGACTACAAAATTCAAACTACATAGTCTATGGGCCTATTCACACACTAGCCAAGAATGGTGGCTCTGGCTGGGTTTCGTTCAGGGAATGAAGAAAGGATGCTTTGACGTTGGATTTCCACTGGGATATGGTACTCACCCACCTGAGCTCATAAAAGAATGACAGGGGAGAGGACCCCGTGCTACGCTTCCTTTTCTGATCTTTTTGGTTTTCCTTTTAACTATTTTATGGTGAAGCCTGAAGAGAGGGAATTGTGAAAAGAAAAAAAAAAGGTTCACTTGCTCCTTGAAAAAGATGTCTGTGGGATTTCCCATTATAGGGTTTCTGGATATTTTTGTTTTATTTTGTTTTTGGTTTTGTGCATTTTATTGCTTATTAATGGCTTGTAACACTCTGGCAACAGACTACTAAAACAAATATCTATATCTATCTAATATATTATGTATACATATGCATGCATACATATATATGCATATATGCATACATATGTATATGTATGTGTATATATATATATATATACACATACATATACATACACACAATACGAGCACTTTCCATCTGATAAGACAAACATAAGATTGGCGTCTGTCAGACACTGGAGTATTTCCTATGAACAACAACTAATAAACTGCTATGGCCTAAGATAAACATCCAGAAGAAAAGACACCTGAGCATTCCAGCCAGGGCTGCCTGATCTCACTTAAACTCAGTAAACAGTCAATGGGCCTAAACCAAGCAAAAGTAGTTGAGGTAAAAAGAAATGAGCAAATGGATAAATTCTAAGATAGGCCTGAGGGACTTGCAAAGGACAGAGGGACTCTCAGCTGAAATTAGCATATGAAATGGTCCTTCCAAAGTATACATTCCATTCTTGGTGTCTGAACTGGTACTGAGGAAGGACATGACACTTTGAAGGGACAGGGATCCCTGGGGTGCATCTGGGCCACTGGGTATAAAGAAGACAATGGGATTTCAGAGTTTTCCCCCTGACCCACGCTCAGAGAGCCCTTGCCCACTATACATTTCCACCAAGAAACTTTGTGCTCCTAACCCCATTAAAGGCTGAAAATCTATATGCCTGCCTGATTATAGTCTAAAAATTCTAAGACTAAGAGTTAAGTGTTCTTTTATTTCCGAGATATGTGTGTGTATACATGTGCATGCATGATAAAGCTGATTAATAAGGTGCAGAAGTATATCACAAAGGAATGAAAAAGGAAGCATGGTATCTGAAGATGTGGCTTAGAGCTGCAGAGCTTGTCTGGCACAAGGAAGAATGTGGGTGGGGTCCATGATAACAAGAAAGCAGAAAGCAAGCCACAGAGAATAAGGTCCAAACCCCAGAGGAATCAAGAAGTATGTCCTGCTTAGGCTAAGACAATGTGGAAGCCAAAGGATACACAGAATGTGACATCCAGGCTGGAAGAGCTGGGGTGAGACAGGATCATCAGATCGATGGTGAAAATAAGTTTATCATGTCTATTTGAAAGTGGACATGTTAAAATGTTCTATAATGGGGAACTGTCGCATGCTTATTTTTATTATATGGTTTGAAATACAATAACTTGGAATAGTTGTGTACGTATGCAGAGCAAATGCCTGATGATATATATGTACAAGTCTGTAGAGGCCAGAGATTGATAGTAGGTGTCTTTCTCTACTACTGTCCAGCTTTGTGTGTGTAGTGTGTGTCTGTGTATATGTTTGTGAATGTGTGTGTGATGCGTGTATTTGTGTTTGTATGTGTTTGTGTGTGTGTATGAGAGAAAGAGAGAGAGATGTTTGTGTGTATGTGTATGAGAGAAAGAGAGAGAGATGTTTGTGTGTGTGTATGAGAGAGAGAGAGAGAGAGAGAGAGAGAGAGAGAGAGAGAGAGAGAGAGAGAGAAGCACACATTGAAAACACAAGCTTGCTAACTACTTGTGCTCTCTAGCATGAGAGTTCCAGGGATTTGATTTTAACCTCCCAAATTAAAGTGTAACAGGCAGGGCCCGCCTAGCATGCTGCATTTTTTGTGTGAGCAATGACCTTCAAACTCAAGTCCTTGCACTTGCACATTTTACCACAGGTTTCTATCACTTTATGATGGACTCTAAATTTTAGCTTAAGTATAAAACTGGTAAAGTCATTATTATAAAAGTTTATGTTCTATACTGACACTGCAGTTTCTCAACTTTCAGATCGACATTTGTCATCGCTGGCTTCATCTTTCTCCTCAGTAGCTGCAGGCTGTGTTTGAAACTCTCCAGTAATGCTAGAGACTACATTCTTGTTTGTTCTTTATTTCTCTTATTGGAAATCAAGTGACTTTACCTTCCAACATCAGCCCCCTTCTCTTTCCAGTCCCCCCTCACACAGCTCCTCCTTACACAGCTTCACGTTCTTCTCTGAGAAGAGGGACTTCCCCCAGATAACACACCTGCCCCCACCACACACACATCAAGTCTCTGCAGGACTAGGTACATCTTTTCCCACTGAGGCCACACAAGGCAGCCCAGTTAGGGGAACAGGGTCCTCAGGAAGAGAACAGATTTGTTCTCCAGTTGTTGGATAACCAGCATGAAGACCAAGTGGCCCATCTGCCACACGTGAGCTTGGAGGTAGGCGCTAGGCTGGTGATTCAGTCTCTGAGAGCCCCAAAGGGTCCAGGGTAGTTGACTTTGTTGGTCTTCCTGTGGAGTCACTATCCCCTTTGGGTTTCTCAATTCTTTTCCCAACTCTTCCACAAGATTCCCTGAGCTCCATCTAACATAATCTTTGTCTGTTGATCTCTGTATCTGTTTCCCTCAGCTGCTCTGTGGAGCCTCTCAGAGGACAGTTATGCTAGGCTCCTGTCTGCAAGCATCACAGAAAGAGTATCATTAATAGTCTCAGGGGTTGGTTCTTGCCCATGGGATGGGTATCAGTTGGGACCAGTCACTTGTTGTTCATTCTCTCTCTCTGCTCCATCTTTGTCCCTGCACATTGTGTAGGCAGGGCACATTTTGTTTGGATCAAAGGCTTTGTGGGTGAGTTGCTGTCCTTATCCCTCCACTGGGAGTCTGGCCTTCCTACAGGAGGTGGCCACTTCAGGATCCATATTCCCCATTGCTGAGAGTCTCAACTAGAGTCACACCCATAGCCTCCCTGGAACCTCCTCAGTACCAGATCTCTGGGATGTCCTAGTAATACCCTTCCTCTTGGCACCTCAGATATCAGAGGTCACTTGTATTTTTAAAGGACACTTACTATTTGTAAATAACAACAACAACAATAATAATATATAGCTTTCTTACCAAACATTTATGTTGTTTAAAATTATTTTCTAGTTTTGTAGATTATCACTCATTTGTGGAATTCCTCCTTGATCACAAATATCTTATTTTATCTCAATCACATCTATATTATTTTGCCTCTTGGCATGCTGGGGTGTTTTGTTTAATTTTTCATATTTAAATCATATTTAAATTTATGAGCCATTTGAGTAATATTTAGTATAAACTCTAGGGTATGAATCCAAAATTCTTTTTTTTCCATGTGAATATCCAGTTTTCCCAGACATTGGAAAGATCATATTTTGTACCAGTGGATTGTCCTGTTACCCTGATCAAAAATCAGTTGGCTGTAGGCATAAAGCTCACTTAAGTTCTGTGACCTCTCTTTCTGTGATGATGCTCTTTAGTGTCTGTGGGTGTCTGTGGGTGTCTGTGGGTGTCCCTGTGGCCGTGGCTGTAAGAGAGAGTTTTCAAGGTTTCCAGAGTAAGAGGTGGAGGCCGAACAAGTCATGTGTTTCAAAGCCAGCTCTCCCTGCCGTGACTTACCTTGATTTTCTACTTCTTTTAGTTTGCCTGTTCACATGAGTTCACATGAATTCCCAGCCTTTGCTTAACTCTAAGGTTCTGAGTACCCAACTCCCTGAGCCCTAAAACTCTTATAACAGGTGTGCTTTTGGAGGCCCTTACATGCTATCTCATAAATGCTAATCTTCTTTAATATTTAGAATACAAGTAAATGTGTCTGGTCCTTTCCCTTCCTGCTGAGAGTTAATAAATATTTTTAAGGGAAATTACTTAAGATTAGTATTCAAACAAGGCTGTGCCACACAATTTTCAGTTCCTTCCATTTGTTATCTAAACAAATTTTATAATTTCCCAAATATTGCAATTAGTGTCTCTGTCTAAAAAAAAATGTGAGAGTAATAAGGATCATTCAAAATAAATAACCAAAGCCAATCTCCATCACAAATTGTTTTCTTTCTCTTTATTTATTCACACAAGTCAGTGAATAACCTGTTTTAACAACATATTTACCGGACAGCTATTGTGCATAAACTGCAAACCAAATGAAAAACAAAGTAGTGCCTTTAAAAGGCCTCTTAGTTAGGAGTATATGTTTCTTCCATCAAATATAGTAGCTAATATCTAACACTGCGAATCAAGGTGTCATGAATCAAGGGGATGGAGCAAACATGACAGCTCTTATAGGGAGGGTGTTAGCAAAGATGGTTACACAGTATAGGGAACTGGAATTTCAGCTGAACTCCGAAAAGGGATTATTTCAAACATCTCTCCTAAAGACACCATTAACTAGGGAAATCTTTTCTTAACCGAAGGTGATAAATCTTTACAGAGATCAAGCGGCTTTGCTTTTGTAACTGTGCCTCTGCACTGTGCCACACAAGATTTGGCTAATAATGCTGTCTAAATTACCATACCTTAGGTTTGGATAAATTGTCACTCTTCTTGTGTAAGGAGTATACCTTAGTTTTTGTCAGAAAGCCTTCTAGGATACTTTTAGCATGCTGAATGTGTGTGTGTGTGTGTGTGTGTGCATGCATAATCAACATCTTTCCATGCATATCTGTTTTGAAGGAGAATCTGAATGCTTTGCTTGCAATCAGGATGTTAGAAAACAATTTGGCATTCTAAAATTGCTACGAAGAAATAGTTACAACAGTAAATGGAAATTGCTAGATCTAGAGAGAACAGTTGAGAGGTGAACCTCTTGTTTTGTGAGGGGAATATAACTAAGGTTATATATCATAACCAACAGCATACAGAAAGGCCTATAAGTTACAGATCAACTGACTGTTTATAGCATTAGAAGATGGAAACAAAGAGTGCCTTATCTGTGTGAAGAAAATCATCAAGTAATATTTCCTCTGTTGATCCACATTGGTGTGATTGCTAACATAATAGCAGCATTTGATATAAAATGGGCAAAGAGCTTCCTTGGTGATGTAACATCTAAGACAAAGCCAATAATCTTTCTTTAATCTACAATAATACAACAGAGGACTAATTTAGAACTAGAAAAGCAGTGCTCTGTGGAGCTGTAGATATAATTCTGTGTATGGCATCTGCCTACTGTCTGTCTCATATCTCTGTTTAATCCCTAGCAGTCCCAATAAACCCAGCATTTGATATTTAATCATTATTAACAAGCTGATGCTTCAAAAGGAACTGACAGGCCCATTTCAGAAATCAGGCTACTGAAATCAGAGGTTCAGGAATTAAGAAAAAAAAAAGCAGAAAACAGAGAGCTATGGGGCCAGGAGTAAGATTCATAGACATTTAAAGCCTGAAGGGACATAGGAGCAGGATGTGAAGCACACAAATTGCTAGTACTCATCTGAGGTGCCGTGCCTGAACTTCAGAGACACACAAAGTGTTAATACTCATCTGAGGTGCCGTGCCTGAACTTTGGAGAGAAAGAATAAAATGCAATTGTCTTAAACTCACAGTGTTGCTTGGATCTTTCCACGAATAAACAGAGAAAGGGCAACATATTGATTCTACAATTATCCAGAGACTTTCTCTCCCGCATGAAGTCTGTAAGTATTGCACCTGCAAAAGCAAACCAACACCAAGGATGTTGTGTTTTCTATAACAATGATGCTCTATCCATGCGCATTCCGCAGAAAGAGGATCCATTAGGCCTTCTAAAGACATCTCAGAAAAAAACTCTAAATATGTACCTTATCTCCTCTTTGTGTGTATGTGTGTGTGTGTATAGCCTTCATAGGAGGCTGCTTAAAGATGAAGAAAATTGTTCACTTATTACAGTAACTTGTAGTTTAAAAAGCACGCTAAATTCTTCCTATATGAACTGGAGTACACTTAAAAAGAGTGGTAAATAATTTGTTTGTTTGTTTGTTTATAGTTTCACAGCATTTACTATAGAGTATGATTGTATGTAAGTTACAAAGGAGGCAAGGTAAAATTCTTACACGTAAATCAGGAAAATAGTACTGGGTATCTCCCTGCCTATTTCTGAGCATGGGCAAATAAATATTTGATATTAGACAGGAAGACAATAAATACTTCTTATAAAGTTATGAAAACAGAATCCGGTGAACATGAGGCAGCATCATTGATTTCTCCTTACTCTCTTCTACCACTAAATTCTGAAAAATTTATCCTCTCCCTACCCTCATAAAAAAAAAAAAAAAAAAAAAAAAAAAAAAAAAAAAAAAAAAAAAAAAAAAAAAAACATTTTGTCTTAGCGGGTGCTGAAATCTATGGTTTCTGACTGCTTGGTTCTATTCCATTGATGCTCACTTTCCAATATTGAGGAAAATATATTCACGGTTTCCATGTCATTCTTACATTCTTTAACTCTCAGGTCTAATCCAGAACTTTCCTCCTCTGGGTGTCTTCAGTCCCTCAAGATGCACCTTGCTATAGGTTTCTAATTCACAGCAACCTCACATAACCGTGGGGTAGTGAAGACATTGAGTATGACCAAAACTAGGGATAATGAAAGAGACTAGCATTGCTAAGTTGTTGGGAATACTTGGGCATATCAGAGATGGTCATATAAACAGAATATATTAGATTTTTATCATAATAATAATATATATGAATCAACTGACATCTGTTGGTGTAAAAGAAGGAAAGCCATACATACGTCGCAGAGCCAGAGGAAACAATGGTAGTTCTTAACTTTCTTGAAACACAGATATTCACATTTGAACTCACTTACCACAGGCAACCATGCTGCTTCCTGAGCTGAGCAGTTAACTTACAAAGCAAAGAAAAAACCTCCTGTGAATGGGGTAAGGGATGCTAACCTTCTTCCCGGTGGGGTTCCGGAATGCAGAGTCTTTTCAGGGTTAGAAGTATGACCACCTGCAGGACTGGAGAAGGTAGACAGTTTTCTCATCTTATCTCATCTTACGCAGAAACTAAATAAATAATGGAGCATACTTTGATATGCAGTAAGGAAGATTCTAATGTAAGCAGAATGGCTTCTCCTAAAATATTCTGATTGTGTGTAGTTAAGGACACTATTTAAAATATATATTTTGGAAGTTTCTTTTTAAAATGAAGATTTAAAAGAAATAGGGATACAACATCGTAAACATTAATCTTTACTCTCTTCCCTTTTTCAAATGCCCAATGTAATAATATTTTTTGATTTATAACTGCTAAAATTGAGATAGACCTGAAAAATAGATGAAGAAAACCAATTCCATTAGACTGTCCTTTGACTTCCATATACACACTTACACATGCACACATACACACACACACTCAAACACATACACAACTACATAATAAAAATGTATACAAACAAGCAGATCTGATTAAGTACATATAAAACTATGTTTGTATGCATATGCATCTGTATTATATGTGTATACATATACTTTTATGTATGAATGAGTGATGAGGTAGGCTAAAGAAAATTACTGAATGTGCTAGACCCTGCCTCTTTTCAATGTGTGTGCTTATTATGGGATGAGGTTGCCATGGATACCTGTTGGCAAGGCTTTGTCATTCTCTATTGGCTTCAAGGCACTGCACTACCCAATGAAGTGCCAGCAGTGGGTATCAAGAGAGTCAGCTTGCTTCTCTTTCTTTCTCAGTTAAGGTAAAATTTGGAAACTTCCCTTTCAACTAGAGAATGAATGTTCATGTCCCAATGTGACAGATATAACCAAACATCTATCTGGTAGCTCCATGAGCCCCTCTGGCTCTCATTTCCCCTACAGTACTACCTGTTACCCATATTCATGTTGCTGACTTTTACTCTTAAAGATACAGTTTATGCAATATATATATTCTGGTGTTTGATGCATTACAAGAGCACATGAGAATATCTGAGATGATTGGATATTGGGCTGTTGGGGCTAAGAAGCACTTTAGAGAAAAAGAAATACTAACATGAAGAAAGTGTTTCCACAAATCAATCCCTAGTTACACAAATCAATTTTAGAAGGGCTTCAAGTCCAGTTCTAGAAAGCTCCTGGTGTTTCTACTTGAAATGTATTGGTTTTGATGAGTTAGCACTGGAACTGCAAGCTGTTGTTATGGTATTTCAAAACAATGTTGTATTTGAGAGTGTGTGTGTGTGTATATGTATGTGTGTGTGTATGCATATACATATATGCATTTACATGTATATATGTGTATATATTTTATATATATGTGTGTATATATATTATATATGTGTGTATGCATATACATATATGCATTTACATGTATATATGTATATGTATTATATATATGTGTGTGTATATATTATATATGTGTGTGTGCATATACATATATGCATTTACATGCATATATGTATATATTATATATATGTGTGTGTGTGTATATTATATATGTGTGTATGCATATACATATATGCATTTACATGTATATATGTATATATATTATATATATGTGAGTGTATATATATTATATATATATATGTGTGTGTGTGTGCATGTGTGTATACACACACAGGAACCAAACAATGTAAAAGTGAGTATAAAACAATGCTGGAGTTACAATTTTAAGTGTATATATCAGCTGGGTGGTGGTGGTGCATGTCTTTAATCCTAGCACTTCGGAGTCAGAGGCAGGCAGATTTCTGAATTCGAGGTCAGCCTGGCCTACAGAGTGAGTTTCAGGATAGCCGGGGCTATAGAGAGAAACCATGTTTTGAAAAAAAAAAACCAAAAACAAAACAAAAAAAGAGTATACATCAAATTGTAGGAATCATTACAGATCTTAGTGAAGCCTGAGAAAATTATTTTGTTTTCAAACCCATAACTCAATATAGAACTCATGACCCATTGTAAGAAACAGGCTAAAATTCTAGAGGGACTCAAATATCACCACAGTCAGTAAACAGTGGGTTGGAAGCGTATGACTTATAGTGAAATGCCTTCTTAATATTATCACTCAAATCGTTAATATGTCCATTTTCTTCTTCTTTAAGAGATGCAGACACCAGAGTCATGAATAAATCAACATATTTTATTAATTATCTGAGAACAGAAAGTAAAAGGTTAATATTAAACATGATAAAATATAGCATATTTCTGATAGAATGAGAATATTTTCAAATCAAAGCCCAGAAACCAATCCCATTTGAATCTTAGGATCAAGGCTAAAATACATTTTTCCCATTACCACACCACTTATCACATGACAAGCTATATTAGATGACAAAATGTTCTAAGGTCCTGTGGTCTAGGAGACACTAAGTATTACAGTAATTATCTCACTAACTCAACTGAAAGACATTAGAGTGGAGGGAGAAGTGGAGGTTTGTTCGATGGAGGACTTGTGGAGGGGTAACTGGGAAGTGGGGTATCATTTGAGATGTAAACGAATGGAATGATTAATTTTAAAAAAAACATAACTTTCCACTAGTCTATGACCCACTTGTCTTTTTATTCTCCTAACAATGTTTTTCAGATGAAGTATTTTAATTAAATAGAATGCAATACTATAATCTATTATGTACCCTAAAACGATGATATGTCACCTGGGGTCATAACTCTCAGATTTGAGAAACCTAAAGTTCAAAGACTTTCCCTTGAATTGTTTCTGGATTCTGTGTTTTAGGATTTAAACATTGATCTGCAAACACCTTTAATTTTTTATAGCATGGCAAGACAGATCAAAGTTCCTTTGTACATGTAACTATTCAAGCATTAACTCAGCACTCGTTGTAAACACTGTCAATCATGTTGAAACTGCATTTAGAAATTTACTGTAACTAAACATACACCAGAGGTTACAAAGTGACTGTATGATCTGTTCTGTCTAATCTGTCTTGTTCCTGTGTTGTTCATTTTGAGTCTATTCACATGAATCCTTCATTATCCTCTTTCAAGTATAGTTTGGTTCTGTTTTTGGAACTGGCCCTCTGGTGTTCATCCTCAAGCTTTATATAGTTGAGGATAACCTTGAACTCCTTACTTTCCTTCTTCTATTTTCCTGAAGTACAACAGCACAGCTGGTTTATAGGGTACTGGAGATCTGAGTCAGAGCCTCCTGTATGCAAGGTAAATACTTTACCAATTGACCTACATCTCTATTCCTTTTTGGTGTATTATGGCTCAAATATTTTTTGTAAGAATTCATGCATTGGGAAATATGAAGCTGTGATTTAAATATCAACAGTATATGGAGATGGGACCTTATAGGGACAGTTAGAATGAGGAGGAGTGGTGATGATTGGTTGATTTAATGCTGCAATCCGTGACCTTATAAGAAGAGAGGATGTAGAATCTAGCTTAGCTTATAAAGTGCTTGCCTTCCAAGATAGAGGATATGAGTTCAACTGGAAAAAATCCACTATTACCAAGCCAGGTTTGGTGCCATATGATTGTTAACCCAGTGATGAATATCAGAGACATGTAGACCCTGAGACTTCTTTTGCCTTCCCTACTTGGTAAGGTACAAACCAAGTGAGAGAACTTGCCTCAAGAAAACATGTATTGTGTATGAGAAAAATACCTATGGTTATTCTTTGTTTTGTGTACACATGCACACATATTCACCTACACACATGTATAAAAGCAGAGACAGAGAATTAGGGTTCAAGCTGATAATATTGCTCTGCCATAGCAGGTGCTACCCTGTGCCATGTAGAACAGTCTTATGCTCCTCACCAGACACCAGTTGTTATCCCACCCATTGATAGTATGAGTTCAATACATTTCAGGCTTTTGTAGCAGCAGAATTGGTGCTAAGATATTAACACTAAGCATATGAGTTAATATATGTCATTCTTGAAATTGAATTCACTATTTCTAACCAAAAGATGGGGTGGATTATTATCTGAGTTGTGTTACATGTTTATATGTCATATATGAGGGAAACTCACATCTTCATAAGTTAATATGAAAAGAAAGGAGACTAGATTGTTAGATGAAGAAAAACATTCATAGGTTTTACTAACTAAAAGAGTTTACAGATGGAATCTTGTATAATCTGAAAACAATTTTCTTTGGGCTTGAAATAGTTTTCTGCATGTTCAATAGTTTCATATACAAACATTTGTTACTCAAGTTATATACAATGTATTAGTATCCAAAATACATATTAGAATGAATAACTCAAGATAAAACACAGTAGTAAAGTGTGTTTACTAGACTACCTAGTAAACTGCCCTAAAAGGAAATAGGATAAGTTGAAAGTTGTATGGAAAAAACAAAGTGTAATGACTTTCAAGCACAAAAGCCCAAGTCACACACAGAGAAAGGCAGGAAGTGTGAACTCCATACCAGCTCAGTTTTATCCACGCGCATCCAGAAGAATCAGTTGTGCATCAGGAAATCTGAGCAGAGCATAGTTCAACACAACACAGTGCAAAAGAGCCACCTTGTCCTCTAGAGAAGACCACCATCCCATTAGTGGAGAATTAGGGAAAACTACACAAAGTAAAGAAAAAAAAACCAAAAACCCAACCAACTATATTTAACTTAAAATTTAACAATCAAACCTGAGGATGATACCATTGAATATACATAATAAGGAGATGTGGATATGTAAATAATAATGTTGATGGGAGAATAAAAATAATCCCTGGCCCTGACAGCTCTACACAGAGAGGCTCAGATACCACAGCCTAGGAGATGATGGTAGAACAAGAAGGAAAGAGGATCCTCCACACATTTTGCTATAAAGAAAACTACTATATTATGATGCACTATCCTAAAGAAAAAGTATAATAAAACTTCAAAATTAAATTTGTAATACAACTGAAAACTGTGAGAAAGATATAGAATATATATAGAAACAATCTTCAGTTTAATATATTTCATTGAAGACCTGAGAGGAAATATAAATAAAGATTTAGTTCATATATTAAACAAAGCTTCTTTTATTGGCATACAGAGGAGAATCCAAGTCCAAGTTGGAAAAAAAAGGATATATTTTTACTTACAAATAAAATAAATTAAGGAAATAAATGAGCAGCCAAATAATGTGTTGGAAATATAAACAAAAATACATTCAGGATGTTATAGGTGCCTGGAGATGTAGAATTTACAACAAAGAATAAATAAAAACAAAGTAGGTAGCAATTATACAGCAGGAATAACACTGTTCAAAAAGTAAAACAATTACACCAGGTCAAAGGGAAACAAGTCAGGAATACAGTAATTGTGCTCATATTTATAGAGCCCTCTTACTGATAAATACACAAAGTACACACAACCCACAATACAATACGTAAGAAGTTTGTGACGATAGTTTATTATATACTTTTCTAAAATTTAGAGACATTGCACAAAAAAATTTACAGAAACAATCTATTTCAACAGAGAAAAAGATAAAAGTTTAAAAAAGTAAATCTACTCTTTTGAGAAAAAAAATCTGTATAGGCTTAAATTTTTTTTTTAATTTTACTTTTAATAAAGGTTTTTTAAAGATGTTTTAACCTGTCTTCCAGCCTACCATCTGCCAGATGTACTGGAAAAACTAGTTATTAGGATATGGGGAGGAGTGAAGTGGACCTGTTTAGAAATAGTTCTTTGGAACAAATCCAATCTATGTTGACAGGATATGTACCAGCAGTCCTGTTCAGTAGTGTCAGGATAGCAAGCATGAATCAGCAGTGGTAGGATGACCCAGCAGAAACAGCCAGGCCTCAGGCATATTGGCACTAGTCAGCAGGAGCAACCAGGACTAACAGGGATGCCTGGAGAAGTGCTTTCGCGCTCTCTCTCTCTCTCTCTCTCTCTCTCTCTCTTTCTCTCTGACATGCCTCTCTCAAGGGAATGAAGATCAACAAAGAGGAAGAGGAAAATGTGGGACCAACTAAGCATTGTAAAGCTAACTATATGCAAGCCTGGCATCATTGTCCGTAGGGTCATATTTATACTCCCTTCAAATATCACAAGTATCATGTAGTCTTGCCTTACCACATGAGTCTGTCTCAGCAAAACTTTACCTGAGTCTGCGTCAGCTGATATCACTGTCTATTAGCCTAAGTTTGCAGAAGCAGCAAGAAGACGCCAGAACACCACCAGAAGTTTTAGGTGAGTTTTTTTTATTTCCTATGAAGGTATGACAAACGATGACCATTATGGAGTGGCAGACATAACAATACCATCTAGCATCATCCACCATCTGTTGGGTCCATCTTAATATCATGTGTTCTTTTATGTGCTTGCTTTAGCAAAGCATCCTTTCGCCCATGAGTGCTTCAGCAAAACATTCCTTCATATGCCTGGTTTAGTAAAACATCCTCTCACCTGTGTCTACTTCAGGAAAATACTCTTTCATGTCTTGGCCCAAGCAAAACACAATCCAACACAATGGACTTCCCAAAGAAACCATAAGATTCCACTTTATATCTGTATTTTTTTGTATGAAAGGAAGAAATCACATGTATATACCCAAATGACCATGTGAACTAAGTATAATACTGAAAACCCGTCAGAGAACCATTCAAAAATTAAAAGGGGAAAGGGGTTAAGACTGATACAGCAGATCATTTTCCTAAGATGTTATAATTAAATGGAATCCAGTTGATAGAATTTATTTTGGTCTCTGCTATAGCTGGGCTTGGAAATGCCACTGTGTACTATATTGCCCAGGAGAATGCCATAATGTGCTAAGAAATCAGGTGTACCAAAACTTCACAAGCCTCAGTAGCAATGAAAATGAGATCTATTCAAGAGGCAGAAAATGAACTTCAGAGCCATATGCCCATATCCTAATCAGAAACAGGACTTTACGGATGCAGCCATATTAAGAATTTTGAGACAAAGATCGTGTCATGGTGACCTTCTGATGAATACTATCATCCTCCCCAATGATCCTCTAGGAGACAAGCCTCAGGGACTTCATCACATGCAGACCAGGAGGATTGTGAGTGTAACCAGAGAGATGAGGCAACAAGCCAAGAATTGGTGACAGTTTCCAAAGCCTGGAAACAGCAAAAGAAGATAAAATCCTAGAGCTTCTGGAGGAGAGGGGAGGTTCTGGGTCACTGTTACCAGTCACAGCCTCTGACCTGTGACTGATCTCCATGGTGTACCTCGCAGTTACGTGTTACAGTGCACCTAAGTCATGAGTGCTATCCTTAACTGTAGTAAAGGCATCAGGACAGATGGAAAAGAGCTAGAGGGTAGTAGTGATATAAAAACCTCAAACAATACATTAGAAACAACAATTACTCCCAGATTAAACTCAAAATTGACTCTAAAGATGCAGGTATGGCCAAATATTCTGAAATCCATTCATTTCTTATATTTTCAAGAAAATCCTGAAGCAGTCATGATGTTTCTTCCTTTAAGAAATAAAATTAATTGCTTTTTGTAGTTTCTAAGTTGTGAAATTAAATATTATATAAATGACCAGATATATAATTGAATGAATAAAACGCTACTGTAGCTAAACTGAAATAAGGTAAAGAAAAATCAAACTACCACCTCCCCTCTGCAGAATGGCTTCTGCACAGCATCCCCTTCTATCTGGAAGTGGAAGCAAGGGACTATAAGGAATGAAGAGGAAGAGATAAAATAATGGTTTTGGAAACTTGTGTGATAATTTAAAGAGAAATAATAGGAAACGTTTCATTTTAAAACTGAAAGAATGCATCAAAACTGTGAGTTAATAGGATAACGTCTTTAATAAAGTCCCAAACAAATGATATAGTAGAAAGAGTAATGTCGCCTAATAATGAAACCAAAAATGTTAACGGAACGAAAAACCTAAAATTCTGCCATCTTAGTTAGGGTTTTATTGCTCTGAAGAAACAGCATGATCAAGGCAATTCTTATAAAGGAAAATAAGGGATGGCTTACATCCTTGCACATCATTGCGGTAGGAAGCATGGCAGTGTACAGGCAGAAATGTTGATGGAGGAACCAAGAGTTCTACATCGTTACCTGCAGGCAGTAGAAGGGGATTGTCTTCTGCAGGCAGCCAGGAGGAAGCTCTGATTCTGCACTGGGTGTAGCTTGAGCTTATATATGAGACCTCAAAGCCCAAACTCACAGTGACACCCTTCCTTCAACAGGACCATACCTACTCCAACAAGGCCATACCTCCTAACAGTGTGACTCCATATGGGCCAAGAATTCAAACGCATGAATCATTGAGGATCATACCTATTCTAACCACCACATCAGCCTTCTAGAAAGTATCAAGAGAAGGAAGATAACTCAATTAATTCTACACATGATATACAGATCTAGAAGAAGTCAGCTGCTGCTTGAGTGGGAGTGGGGGTTGGGGATTTGGGGTTGTGAACCTATACATTTTAGCACTGCTCTTCTTGGAAATTTGAAAGATAAACCTGGAGCTAAAGACAGAGGTAGCCAAAGAAGAAAACAGATGTCATCTCTAAATGACTATCAGTTTAGTAGCATACATCAGAGAAAGAAAACTTTGCCTTGGAGACAGTTAAAAATGCAAAGCACTGGAACAGTCTATGTGTAGTAGAAATTAGAGTCTGCTACCCAAACATTAAAGGAAAAACCCAGAATCCAAGAGTGATGTAATAATAATGGAAGGGAAAGGATGCTCTGTCATGATCTGCTTTCTATAGGATAAATTTTAAACATGAGAAGTTCTCTCTTCCATCAGTGTGTTCCAATGCTGCAGACTTCTGAATAACAGACTAATTGAGAATGTCATTGAAAAGTGGAGAAAGAAAACATTCAGCTGACAGTGATATTTAAGCACAAATTCATCCTGTTACAGGAAGTTGAGAAAGAAGAAATTTGAAGGTGATTAGAATATGCGATACCTTACATTTGCATTATGGGAAGAGCGTATATCTTAGTGGAGATAGAAGACAGAGAGCAGTAAAAAATGGCTAGAAATTAAATATAAATGAGACTGTCAAAATAAGGGAGCGAACCTTAAATCGCAATCAAGTCAGCCAGGATGTCTTAGTTTGAAAAACACATAGAAATGGCAAATATAGAAACACCGATGTAGGTGGATTTTTCTCTTTTCTTCAATGTTTACTTAATGAGGCAGGGACGTGTTTAAGATGCTAAGTTGGTGGGTGAACACCTTCATTTCCTTGCACCTTGCTCTCTGCATCCCAAAAGAATCACCTAAATTACAATGAGTAAACTGATGAAGCAGACACACACACACATACACACACACACACACACACACACACAAAACAGCCTTTCTATTGCTAAGAAATGAACAGGAAACTAGTTCAAATTTGAATGTGTATGTATCTGTTAGGATACACAGGAAAGTCGCTTCACCTGCCTCAACCACAAATGCTTCAGATTTAAAACAGAGCAATTAATGATAATTATATCTTAAGTTCTACATTGTATGAGATAAGCATAAAAGAAAAATTATAATAAAACACTGGCTAAAATAACTCAAATGATATTTGTTAGCTTTTAAATAATAATGATAATAATAATTAATAATAATAAAATAATATTTTTTTTCAAATTCTGTAATTTCAATTTCAAATTGGGTAAGAAGCCTCAATACATATTTCTCTCTTCCCAACCTTATTCCTACCAGAAATAAACAAACATTAAGAAACTAAGAAATGCCAAAGACTCAGTGCAAGAAGCTCAGATGGACTTTGCAGTTTAGACCAAGGATCCTTCTCTGCATCTAATCAGCTCCGCAACCTTTCCTAGGACTTGGGGAAAGAAAGGTATTCTTAATAGCTGAGTAGTATTCCATTGTGTAAATATACCACATTTCCTGTATCCATTCCTCCGTTGAGGGGCATCTGGGTTCTTTCATCTTCTGGCTATTATAAATAGGGCTGCTATGAACATGGTGGAGCATGTGTCCTTATTACATGCTGGAGAATCCTCTGGATATATGCCCAGGAGTGCTATAACAGGGTCCTCTGGTAGTATTATGCCCAGTTTTCTGAGAAACTGCCAAATTGATTTCCAGAGTGGTTGTAGCAGCTTGCAATCCTACCAGCAGTGGAGGAGTGTTCCCCTTTCTCTACATCCTTGCCAGCAACTGCTATCTTCTGACTGGTGTGAGGGAAAATCTCAGGGTTGTTTTAAATTGCATTTCACTGATGACTAAGGATGTTGAACATTTCTTTAGGTGCTTCTCAGCCATTCGATATTCCTCAGCTGAAACAATGGATTCATGAAATTCTTAGGCAAATGGGTAGAACTAGAAAATATCATCCTAAGTGAAGTAACCTAATCACAAAAGAACACACATGGTATGCACTCACTGATAAGTGGATATTAGCTCAGAAGCTTAGAATACCCAAGACACAATTCACATATCAAATGACACCCAAGAAGAATGAAGAACAAATTATGGATACTCTGGTCCTTCTAAGCAGGGGGAAAAAAATACTCACAGAAGGAGATACAGACACAAAGTGTGGAACAGAGTCTGAAGGAAAGACCATACAGAGACTACCCCACCTAGTGATCCATCCCATATACAGAAAACCCAGGCACTATTATCGATGCCCACAAGTACTTGCTGTCACCTGGGAGGCTCTACTAGTGCATGACAAATACAGTCAGGCACACTCTCAGCTAGCCATTGAACTGAGCACAGGGTCCCCAATGGGGGTGCTAGAGAAAGGAACCAAGGAGCTGAAGGGGTTTGCAGAACCATAGGAGAAAAAACAATATGAGCCACCCAGTACTCCCAGAGCTCCCAGGGACAAAACCATCAACCAGATAGCACACATGGTGTTACCCATGGCTCCAGACACATAGGCAGCAGAGGATGGCCTTGCTGGACCTCAAAGAGAGGAGAGGCCCCTGGTCCTGGAAAGGCTCAATGCTGCAGTGTAGGGGAATACCAGGACAGGGAAGCAGGAGAGGGTTGATAGGGGAACACAGGGAGAGGGGATGGCTTATGAGATTTCAGGGGGCAACCAGGAAAGGGCAAATCATTTGAAATGTAAATAAAGAATATGTCTAATAAAATAATAAAAAATAAAAAATAAAAAAATTAAATAAAATAAAAGGAAAGGTATTCTTTAGGAAAAGACTTTAGCCTGAGCAGCATTAGATATAGCTGAAGTTGGTAATAGGGAACATACTAGTAAAATAGGTTTGTCTGAAATATTCATCATGGAAAAACCTTCAAAGGCACTCCAAGCTTCTCTCCAGAACTTGAATGTTCCAACCAGCTCTCACTAGGCATGGGAAGTCAGTAGCAAAGGTGCTCTGGGTCCAAGGCACAGCCATAAGTACTTAGTGCAGTTCTCAACTAACTTTGCCATTTCTTATTCTTAGAGCAGAAATAATGAAAACACCAGATATTTGGGAAGAAAGGTGCACATAAAAAAGTCAGAAAAGATTCATACCAATTCGAAGGGGGGAAAGGAAAGAGAAGTCAGCCTGTAGAAAATAAAAAGCTTTGCCAATTGCAAAATAGTGTGTAACACACACACACACACACACACACACACACAGGAGCAAACATTCTTACATAAAAAAATAAGAGTCATATTCTAAGATCAGAATAAGAAGTTACAACAACTCATTTTGGAAAATGAGGATTTAAAAAGAAAGTCAATGGACTTTAAAAAAATAGTGATAGAAAATCAATTGTAAGGGTTCCCTAGAAATGGAAAGAAAATCTCTCGAAATGCAAGCTACTTATAAAGGCAGGAAAGGAAGCTCATGTAGTGAAGAAGATTTAGCATGCAGTAACATCCTCTCTGGCGTGGAGAGGCAGGCATTCCCCAGGAGTGTGGCACTCCTCATGGGAGAGTGGGTGAGCTCCTCTGGTCCAATCTTCTATGAATGAGCCTGACCAGGTGCATGTTGCACACCTGATCACACTGCTTCTGGGGCTCCTCGGTGTGTTTGCATTGTGCAGAACTCACTCATGTAGCTGTCATTACCAGATGCAGAGAAAAATAAAAACGGACTCCCACACCTTTAGACAGAAACAGCAGGCCAGCTAGCCTCGCAGAGCAACCCAACCACAGAAGCAGAGAGAAAAAAAGAAAACAGGTCTTGTAAATAAAATACAATTAGAGAAAACAGAAGTCATAAAATCATAAAAAAATTCTAAGAATTATAAACTTTAGAAAACAAAAGAAGTATAAAACCATTAAGACTAACAAGAAGTATGTCCCTTACGACTACAGCATTGACATGATTAAACAACGCGTATCTATTACTATTTTTGGTATTCAGGCAAAAGTACAATAGTCAAAACCAGTAAGAATTAAAGTTAAAAGAAATAAGTATCTATTAGACAGGAATTAAAACACCAAAAGAAATGTCTTTCCTTAAGATTTCTTAATAATTTTTTTTTTTTTTTTTTGAGACAGGATTTCTCTGTGTAGCCGCATCTCTCCTGGAAACCTTTATAGACCAGGCTGGCCTCAAATTCGCAGATCTCTGCCTGCCTCTGCCTCCCATATGCTGATATTAAAATCATTTTCTACCACTACCAAGGCTTTTTTTTTAAAAAAAGAAATTAGTGTATTTTTATGTACATTAGTGTTCTGTCTGCACATATGTTTATGGGAGGGTGTCAGATGCCCAGGAACTGGAATTACAGACAGTTTTGAGTTTCCATGTGGCAACTGGAAATTGAAATTGCGTCCTGTAGAAGAACAGGCAGTACTCTTAACTGTTAATCCATCTTTTTGGCTCCCAGTTATAATTTTTTAAGCAATAAAATGAAACAAAACAACAAAAACAACAACAACAACAAAAATCCATTTCCTTAAGGTTGAGATAATGGTCGAATGGATGTGTTAAAAAACAAACAAACAAACAAACAAAAACTGTGGTAGATTAGAAGTCTATGTATCATAACCCAGGATCTTCACTGGAACAAAAGATTTACATTTGTTTTAAAGTATAGGTTAATATCTTCAAATATCCTGGGAAATTTTATATTACAAGACTAGATTATCCAGATATTTATTAAAAATATGAGTCTCGTGAAACAGTATTTGGCAAAACCAGAACGGGGAACTGGGAAGGGGTGGGAGGGAGGACAGGGGAAGAGAAGGGGGCTTACGGGACTTTCGGGGAGTGGGGGGGGGGCTAGAAAAGGGGAAATCATTTGAAATGTAAATAAATTATTTCAAATAAAAAAAAAACCAAGTTAAAAAAAAAATATGAGTCTCATAGAATTTCTAAAGCAAAGTAAAAAAAATAATTATCTCTTTGCTCTTTTGGTTGTGAAAAAGTTTAGAATTTTAAGGCTAAGAATGCCTTGTTAGCCACTGCAGACAAAGGCTAATTGGTGAAAGGCTGTGGTGGCAGAAACTCGTGCTTCCCAGTCAGTTAGTCTGAGGCACACCTGTCAAAATCATTGTTCACAGAATCATGAAGTGCAAGATATAAATATATTATCGAGTTGGAAAAATACATTTTCTTCCTTAAAACCATCTACACAGATTTGTTGGACACACAAGGAACTGAACTGTAATATGGAGGCAGCAGAGCCAGTAGTTGATGCTTTTCTTTTTTTTTTATTCGATATAATTTATTTACATTTCAAATGATTTCCCCTTTTCTAGCCCCCCCCACTCCCCGAAAGTCCCATAAGCACCCTTCTCTTCCCCTGTCCTCCCTCCCACCCCTTCCCAGTTCCCCGTTCTGGTTTTGCCAAATACTGTTTCACTGAGTCTTTCCAGAACCAGGGACCACTCCTGCTTTCTTCTTGTATCTCATTTGATGTGTGGATTATGTTTTGGGTATTCCAGTTTTCTAGGTTAATAACCACTTATTAGTGAGTGCATACAATGATTCACCTTTTGAGTCTGGGTTACCTCACTTAGTATGATGTTCTCTAGCTCCATCCATTTGCCTAAGAATTTCATGAATTCATTGTTTCTAATGGCTGAATAGTACTCCATTGTGTAGATATACCACATTTTTTGTATCCACTCTTCTGTTGAGGGATACCTGGGTTCTTTCCAGCATCTGGCAATTATAAATAGGGCGAATTGATCCATCCTTGTCTCCTTGTACTAAGCTCAAATCCAAATGGATCAAGGACCTCCACATAAAGCCAGACACTCTGAAGCTAATAGAAAAGAAACTGGGGAAGACCCTTGAGGACATCGGTACAGGGAGAAAGTTTCTGAACAGAACACCAATAGCGTATGCTCTAAGAGCAAGAATTGACAAATGGGACCTCATAAGGTTACAGAGTTTCTGTAAGGCAAAGGACACCATCAAGAGGACAGATCAGCAACCAACAAATTGGGAAAAGATCTTCACCAATCCTACATCAGATAGAGGGCTAATATCCAATATATATAAAGAACTCAAGAAGTTAGACTCCAGAAAACCGAACAACCCTATTAAAAAATGGGGTACAGAGTTAAACAAAGAATTCTCACCTGAAGAACTTCGGATGGCGGAGAAGCATCTTAAAAAATGCTCAACTTCATTAGTCATTAGGGAAATGCAAATCAAAACAACCCTAAGATTTCATCTTACACCAGTCAGAATGGCTAAGATTAAAAATTCAGGAGACAGCAGGTGTTGGAGAGGGTGCGGAGAAAGAGGTACACTCCTCCACTGCTGGTGGGGTTGCAAATTGGTACAACCACTCTGGAAAGCAGTCTGGCGGTTCCTCCGAAAACTGGGCACCTCATTTCCAGAAGATCCTGCTATACCACTCCTGGGCATATACCCAGAGGATTCCCCACCATTTAATAAGGATACATGCTCTACTATGTTCATAGCAGCCCTAGTTGATGCTTTTCAAGCTGCCTTTCTCAGCGAATCAGAAAGTCATCATGGACGAGTAGGTGATTCAAAGCTCTAAGCAAATCAGTTGAAATGAGAAATTCATTCACATTAGACTTTCATGTTCCTAAACAGGCAACCACACATGCTTTGTCTTATCATTTCTAAATAGCAAAATCAGAATCCCCCCCAAGCCAATGCATACCACCAGTATTGATAACACATGTAGAATCATGCATGTACCATGCTGATAGATCCCAGGAAATCATATTGATTGAGAAATGCCTTGAAATTGAAGCCAGTTAATTAGAAATACTTTCAAGCATGACAGGGCCATCAAAAGTATCATCAATCCTCCCATTTCTGCTGATAAAACCCATCTTAAGTTGAGTGTTCAGCATGCTCATTCTGTCAGATTTCCTAATTACAAGGTATTATCGCATTTTTACCATAGAGGCTTGAGATTCTCTTTTCAACTTTTGAAATTTTAGATATGTTGGAAACAAGTCCTCATCTTCCAGTCCTCTAGAAATAAGGGTAGTACAGAACTTATTATGATAAACCAGGGAGGAGAGGTAGACACTAGAAACAAAATCCACATATTGTTCTGTGAAATAAGTAATCACCATATGTGTTGTAGTTATTAGAACAAGGTCTGTCTACACTGAGATGTGAAAACAGAGTGATTATAAAGATTTATGAAGAATATAAGAATGCAACTTGTAAACAAATAGAAACTGAATTTGAATAAGAACTTAGACATAGGATGATAGACAGCATTGATAAAAATGTTCTTTGTATCACAGAATAATAAACTGAGAGGGACATCCACATTAATTTTAAGAATCATAGAAACTTATGGGCATTGGCATGGAGTATGTTAATTGTGTGCTTAATTGCAATATTTATATAGGACTTTTTTTTTATTCGATATATTTTTTATTTACACTTCAAATGATTTCCCCTTTTCTATCCCCCCACTCCCCGAAAGTCCCGCAAGCCCACTTCAATACCCCTGTCCTCCCACCCACCCCTTCCCACTTCCCCGTTCTGGTTTTGCCGAATACTGCTTCACTGAGTCTTTCCAGAACAGGGGGCCACTCTTCCTTTCTTCTTGTACCTCATTTGATGTGTGGATTATGTTTTGAGTATTCCAGTTTTCTAGGTTAATATCCACTTATTAGTGAGTGCATACCATGATTCACCTTTTGAGTCTGGGTTACCTCACTTAGTATGATGTTCTCTAGCTCCATCCATTTGCCTAAGAATTTCATGAATTCATTGTTTCTAATGGCTGAATAGTACTCCATTGTGTAGATATACCACATTTTTTGCATCCACTCTTCTGTTGAGGGATACCTGGGTTCTTTCCAGCATCTGGCAATTATAAATAGGGCTGCTATGAACATAGTAGAGCATGTATCCTTATTACATGGTGGGGAATCCTCTGGGTATATGCCCAGGAGTGGTATAGCAGGATCTTCTGGAAGTGAGGTGCCCAGTTTTCGGAGGAACCGCCAGACTGATTTCCAGAGTGGTTGTACCAATTTGCAACCCCACCAGCAGTGGAGGAGTGTTCCTCTTTCTCCACACCCTCTCCAACACCTGCTGTCTCCTCAATTTTTAATCTTAGCCATTCTGACTGGTGTAAGGTGAAATCTCAGGGTCTTTGGGCTTTAAGAAACCGTGATACACAAGAAACATGGTTCTCAGATTTTTCGTATCTCCCAATGTGCACTGAGTAGCAGTTACTTGTCTTAAGAAGTTGTTTGTATAGACTGTCTCTATCCTGAAATTCCAATATATTAACAAGGACTGGGCAGCATTAAAGACAAGCTCACCTGCTTACCTGTGGACTTTCTAAAAATCTTGGTGGAGATATAAACAGAGAAGTCATACCAGGCCACTCAGCTGCAGATACAGACAATGAAGCTCTAGAATATGAAGCCAAGAGCACAGGCCAGAACTCTGGAGCATCCTCCAGGATCCAGATGGGAAGAAAGCCATCTTCCCACAGGATTGGAACTGGGGGAAAGCTGGGGATGAGTGGATAGCTCAGTTCTGTGCACGTGGCCAGTGGAACAATTTCCCAGGCTCCTTTACACATAGAAAAAAAAAAACAAAAAAACAAACAAAAAAACAAACAAACAAAAAAAAAACGCTGCCAGATTCCTGAATAGTCTGAAGAGAAACACTGTCAGTTTGAGCAACAGATGACATAGTCTCCAGAGGTACTTTTAGATAAAATATGGAGAAAACTTAGAAACTGCCTGGGGCACCTGCTGAGGACAGCGGTCCTGCCTTCTATAGGAGGACCTCATATAAGAATGCAGTACAGCCATGTCCACCAAGCCTTTCCCTATAGTATTAGGATTGGAAACTTCTGAAACTGAGGGTAGATAAGCAATCATACCAAGTGTTTGGCAATCACTCTCTCCAAACCAGTCAAATGCTCAGATTCACTGAAAAGTTTAGAGATTCATTTTGGGTATACTTCTCTAAGTATACCCAAGCCTTATCTGACTGGTTAAATGGCTATGATATCTTTCAAAAGGCTTTTCAAACTCAGGCATTTTCCTGGTTATATAATAAGGTGTATATCTAACGGAAGACTTGGTTTCATCTTCTGTCAGTTCACAATGACAGGGCAGTTGGCTTCATCTGTCTTTATTACCCTGGCATCTGCTTGTTCTTGGTGGTTTCTCAGGTATCAATAAGAATCAGTAAAGCCTAAGATTTAAAGACATAGAAGAATCATTATATATATATATATATATATATATATATATATATATATATATATATATATGCATATATACATATATGTAATCATAGATAGATAAATAGATAGATAGATAGATAGATAGATAGATAGATAGATAGATAGATAATGTGCTAGGGTGGAGTGGTGTGTGTGTTAGTCATACATTTTATCATTAGGATAAACCATTCAAAGAAACAGGTTAAAAGAGAAAAGAATTACATTGGCTTGTGCACTTAGAGGTTTGCATCTGTGGCTAGCTGCCTCTAGAACATATAGAACTGTAGCTTGGGAACATGATGGCAAATGGACAAAGGAGAAAATTCCTTATCTCCCTGAAGCACAAGAATAGGGAAGAAACAGAACAAGAGGACACAGGTGCCATATACTATTATAAGGTAGATTGATATTTGTCTCTATCATCCAGTGAGATACTACCTTTGACAAAAATCACTCGGTGTGAAGAAATCAATGCATTAGCCCCCTGAGAGATTTAGTAGCTTCATCTTGCAGTCCCTTGTTCATATTGTCACCAGTGGGATGGCACGTTGGTCACATCTTTGGAATTATCCCCATTTTCATTAAAATTCAGGCTATCCAAAAACACTCTATGTCCTTTCTATTGTTCCTCAAGGCCCTGGACACCGCCTTTGCCTCTGAGGGAATATTGTAATGGTTCACATCATAATCCAAGAGACACAACATTTTCTTATTCACTCATAGGAGTTAAATGTAGTACAAACAACATCTAAGATTAAATACAGTGTATATGCAGTGCAAAATAACTGTGGAAAAGAAAATTAATATCTAGCTCTAATTGGGTTAACATATCTCTAATGTGTAAACATCCAAAGAAAACATACATATATCTATTGTTTGCCCATATATCTGTTCAGCTATCCATTGATCTATCTGGAATAGCGTGGTTTTTCTGCTGCTGTGATAAATGCTATGACCAAAAGTGACTTAGAGTGGAGAGAGTTTATTCAAATTTATATATTGCACTCCATTCAGTTTATTCAAATTTATATATTGCACGCCAAGGCCTAACACACTGGCTGAAAGCTGAACCCAGGTAGAGGAGTGCTTTCTTTTGGGTCATCTCTTTAGCTGCTGTTCAACTAGCTATTTTACATATGTCAGGAATGCCTGCTGGGGATAGTACTTAATACAGTGGGCTTGGCCTTCCTATATCAAGTAGCAATGAAACAATGCTCCCCCACCCTAAGACCAATCTGATAGAAGCAATACTCCAACTGAGATTTCCTGAGACAATAACAAACTGTGTCAAGTTAATGGCTAAAGCCAATTAGGGCATTAACATCTGTATTCTATCATCCATCAACTATCTATCATCTATTATCTGTCACCTATCCATCCATCTATCATCTATATAACTACCTATCATCTATTTGTCTGTCTTTCTGTCTGTCAGTCATCTACCTATCCATCATCTGTCATCTGTCTGTCTATCTATAATCTACTAATCTCTGCCTGTCTGTCATCTATCTATCTATCTATCCATCCATCATCTATGTCTATCTGTCATCTATCCATCCATCATCTGTCTGCCTTTCATCTATCGATATCTGTCTGTCTACCTATCTGCCATCTATATATCCATCTATCATGTCTGTCTGTGATCTATCTTTCTATCTATCTATCTATGTCTTCATCATCTAGTTAACAGTCATCTGTTTTCCATTTTCATCTTTCTATATCTTCTCCTATCTATCAGATTATCTGGATACACTATTATACAACTGGTGTCATTGTTTCTGATAAGAGAAACACATCACAACACATTCACATACATCTCCGATTGGAGTTGCATCTGTAAGCTTATGTGGCTTCTGAAATGTATGGCAATAAAAATATTAACGCTATGATGTAGTTTCTCCACATCTTGAAATGCACAGCATATTGCCAGGAGGTGTTTCTGCTTCCCATACTTGTTTCTCCCACACTAGACTGAACAACACTCTAATGGAGACAAATACCTTCAAGGAGGTGGGTCCTTGACAGAGGGAAAGTTTCAAAGCACACATTAAAAACTGAGTATTGACCATCACTGTGTTAAGTTGTCTCTGAGGTAAACCTCATTAGCCACATGTTTGTCCTGTATGTCATCTTGGCCTGTGGCCAGAACTAACCTAGAAAATCGTCAGCAGTAACTGGACCCCAGGGACCTGATGCAGGCCAAGGCTGGAGTGCCTCTGAGGACTGTGCTTCACCTCCAGCCCTGCTTCTCCCCTATTAGCCTAGATTTCAATGTCCTTTCCTAGCCTGACACAAAGTCTATGAGTGAAACAGAAGATGCATCACTTTAAAGATCAGAACATTACAAAATACACTTTACTCACAAATACATTTTGTATTTGCAGCACGCATCCCCAAACTTATAACATTACAACATGCAGATATTAGGGTTTCTTATATAACTTGAGTTTTAAATGAATAAAGACCTTTTTTTTTTAATAGTCAAAACTTCCCTTTGGAAAAATTTTTATAGGATTTTTATAGTTACAAAGATGCAATGTCGGTGAGTTATAACTGACTTCACTGTTGGAATACCACAGAAGTGAGAAGCCTTAGAGATATAGGTTATCAGACCATGGACCACATGAAAAACATAAGCATGCTTTCAGGAAACATCTGTGTATTAAGTGCCTAGCATCCTGTAACTAGAGGGATGTGGAGCTATCTCAGTGGGTAACAGCTACTGCTCTGCAAGCACAGAGCCTGAGTCTGAATCTGGGGAGTGCTGTGTCTGTATCCCCAGCATCGAGGGGCAGAGACAGGAAGACTCCAAAAGCCAGCCAGCTTCTGAATCTGAAAGCTGTCAATCACGTGATTGAGATTAATGAGGAGAAAGCAAATTGAAGAAGACACTGCATGTTTGGCTTTGACCTCTACATGTATATACATATGTACATGCTTAACATAGTTGTACTCTTGTACATGCAACACATGCATTAATCATCATCATTATAGCAATAACAACAACAATAACTTAACTAGGAGAGGCTTTGAAGATGGAATTACCTAGAAATTTAATATAGGGCAATTGATCAATGCATAAGCACTCTATCAAATATAAACCACCCACTCTCCCTGTGTAGAGTTCTTAGTTTTTATTCAAAGCTTTACAGAATCGCACACAATTAAATGCCTCAGCCTACATCTGCTTGAGCATCCAAATGGAAGAATCTATTTCCTAGGTATGTTCGAGAGTTTAGCAAGCTGCTAAATTGTTCCCGATACAGAATTTAGCACTCAGGGCACCTATGGTCAGCTCTTTCAGACCTCACTGTATAACATGAGCACAGGTAAAACACAGACCTATCACTCAGTAGATGGGAAAATCAGATGCCTGCTCACGGTCACAATATTTCCCGATTTGAAACACAGACAATATTGTTTCTTTGCTGCCAGGAGCTGACAGGGGAACTAAACATGGATAAAGCCCTTTCTCCAAAAGGGAAAGTTTAAAGGGACCAAGGAGAAGGTTTCCGTCTATGAAACAGTGTGAGCAGAGACATCTGTTTATTTAACGCAATCATCCTTTATATGTTATCTTAGTCATTTCTTTTATCTCAGTTGCTGCTTCTCTTTTGTTTCCCCCATAGATTTATTTACAGATTGCCTCTGGTCTGTAGTATGAATGAAGTAAGAGGGTTGTCTATTCCCAGTATGGATGGAACTTCTCTTAACAGGAATACTACGTACTGACCCAAAACAAGTGGTCCTTCCCTCAGTGGCATGCATGCAAACACACTTCGAACTCTCCTGGGCCAGCACCAGGTGCTCACTTTCATCCATTGGGAAGTGTCTCTGTGGCTTGCTTCTGCAGTCAAACATGACCCTCTATGTTGGCACAGTGATGTCATAATGAGGACATATCTCTGAACATCTTTCACAGAATATGCCAAACTAGAGTGCTTGTGGCTTTTATCTCTCGATAACAGAACTGATCCGTTCATCACAGCAAGAAAGCTCTACTTACACTAAGGTAGACATGCCCTTGTTTATACTTCACCCTTGACTTTTAGGTGTGCATTCTACTTCTCATGAGACCATACAAAAGAAAGTTCTGTCTCCAGCTATCCAAGTACATAAAGCACTTAAAATGAAAATTTTGTCTTAAGCAGAATAAGAGAAAATGTAGGGAATATGGCTCATTCAAAATAAATGTGTATTGTATCAACACTGAAACATTCATTCACAGTTATGTTTACATTTAAAGAAAATTCTCCAAATGCAGGCAAACAGCATTGTAGCTAAGCACAGTGACACAGAATTTTTTCTTCCAAATATTTAAAGACTATTGAATCATTTACCACAAACAAAATAAATGTGATAAACATGGTTTCACCCAGTTCACACAGTTTTATATCACCACACTGTCATAAAACAGCGCAATAGGAGAAATTAACTGTAATAATAATGATAATGATAATAATAATAATAATAATTAATAATATGACAAATGAAATGGTTAGTGCTGGGATGCTTCTTGGGTCTTCTAAAGTATTGACTTTCCAGGACTTTTAGCAGTGATAATCTACACATCTAAAATATGCACATATGATGGGTAAATATAAGAGAATTTGTAAGTAAACAATAAGAAGCAGTATACAAAATATTTAGGACTGTTCTTTCTGTTAAATTAAAATGCCAATGGGATCAGTACATGAATGCCTAGAGATTTATACTTTTATTCACATAAGCATTTTGAAAAATGTGTATGTATATGTTTATATGTGTGTATGAATGTATGCATGTATGTATAAGTATGTATGTGTACATGTATGTACATATGTATGTGTGTGCACTTATGTATATGTGTATGTATATATATGTATGTATTATGTGTATGTATGTATATGTGTATTGTGTATGAGTATGTATGTATGTATGTATGTCTATGTATGTATGTGTGTGTATGTGTATGTATGTGTGTATGCATGTTTTTCGATTGTATGGCTGTGTGCAGTTGTGAATACTGATCCCCAAAAGGAGTTACAGGAGGTTTAGCACACTGACACATGTGCTGGAAATGGAGCCCCGTACTTTGCAAGAAGAATGATTCCTCTGAACCCCTGTACTGCCTCCAGTCACAAGATCATTTTGCCAGACACAAATAAAACAAAAGAAGTAATTAAAGTTCTTATCTGCGGAAATCAAAGTGGCATAGGTTAAGACTGGATGCAAGCTTTATGACTCTTTAGATTGTAAATGTCATTGAGTTTTTCGATTCTATTTCATATTTCAATAGGCAAGAAAAATTCAATATTGTAATCGTTTCTTTTTTTCATGAAGTTTATTCTAAAATTGAATAAATAATGCATCTTTAATGGTTTTCCTACCTCTTGTTTATCCTTTTTTATATAAGCATCAATTGGAGAGAGCATGATGTGGTTTGGAGAGAAATGCCCTCCTGGGTAGAGAGTCCCACCCCATATTGGCAGATATGTCTTCAGATACTCCGGATGATACCTGGAGCTGCAGATGGTACAAATATTCCCTGCTATGTTTTCTCCTTGATATAAATAAGATAAACTTTGCGAGTTTGATGATAAGTAGTCATAAAATAACAATAAGTACACACTAATAGAAGTAAAAAAGTTAATGAATTATTTTCAGAATTGCAAAGTCTTTCCTTGGTTGGAAAAGGCATAGATAATAAGAGACTGAAGAATTTTAAAGCTGTAACATCAATCATATTTCAAATATTTCCAAAACACATTTGGGAAGGAAATAAAATAACTTGAGGTTTTCATTGAACAAGTATTGAATTGTGAGCATTAAGGAATGTTGGTATGTGTCCCGAGAGCTAACTGCAGAATCTTCCTTCAATTTTGACCAGTTTGTGCTACTCATTTTGGAATCCAGAAGAAATGCTGAAATCAGTAAGGATTATATGGTCAAGTCTTGTTCTGTCAGAATTTTATCTTTTTAGAGACTTGAGTGGTAACTGGCAATTAGAGTATAAAGTTTTATCATTCTTGCTGCGAAGAATACCAGAAAGAGTGTTAATCCTCTTCGATGAAATTACGAATTAGTCATGCCCATGGGCTGAACTGGTAAGGGCAGACGTGTGAGTTTGCAAGCACACACACACAGAGAGAGAGAGAGAGAGAGAGAGAGAGAGAGAGAGACTGACTTATCCTTTTAAATCTACCATTAGAGACAAATTTTACATTATGTAATCACATACTGTAATAAGGAAAGGCCTGAAGATAAACATACTATTACTTTCTATTTCAGAAAAATTGGGAGGGAAAGGGTAGAAACAGGGAAAAAGACAGATACTTATAAATTTTGATTTTATATGAATGGTATGAGTTGTTTACATCCATTAATGTATACCCCATGTGTACCAGGAACTCTTAGGGCCCAGAAGAGGGTGCTGGATCCCATAGAACCGGAGTTACAGATGGTTGGAAACCCTTATGTGGGTGCTGAAAACCAAGCTCATAGCTTCTGCAAGAGCAGATGCTGCTCTTAACTACTGAACTGTCTCCCCAGCCAGAGAGGTACCCACTTTAACACAGAAAAGGCAAACATCAAGATTTCAGAGAAAATTTGAAGATGTTTACTCAGAGTAACCTAAAAATGTTAATGGACTGCTAAGCAATAATCCATTCTTGCTAGCAGTCAAAATAAGGTAAACTCAACGCTGTTTAAATATGTATTTGCTACATCGACATGCAATTAAATAATAGACAATAAGAACCCATGTTATTTCCCCTGGATCCCTGAGTATGCATACTTTATTATTATGTCCATGTAAGAGACAAAGGCCAGCAAGCAGCAGCATTATGATTCTCATGGAAGGAGATAGGACGGCAGACTGGATTATACCTGTAAGTGAAACTGAGGCATGGAAGGAAGAAAAGGAACCAAAGGGGCGGTGCTATGGGAAAGAAGCCTGGCTCATGAATTACAACCTAATTCACAGTATCAAAACTGCTTCAAAACCTACAGAGAGAAAACATCGCCTTTCTGAGAGTATTGGACAAAGAGTATTAAATAGCAATAATACTGACTAAGACAAGAAGAAGGTGATTTTTAAGTGTATCTTTATCAGTATCTATCTGCCACCCATATACCTACCTGAACAGCAAACCACCTAAAGCTCTTCTTAGAAAAAACTCAGGAATTAAGTAAAACAGCTCATTTTCTTAACACAAATGTTAAAGCTTAACTTTTAAGCTCCGCTCAATCTTTGAACCCTGTTGTAAATTGTGTCCTTTAAACAATGCCACTTCACCAGTGGCAACATCAGCAGCAGGGCTGGGGAGATGCTCAGTGGATAAGAGAGAGTTCTTATCTAAGCATGAGGACCTGATGCCAAGTTCCCAGAACTAATGCTGGAAGCTAGGTTTGGTGACTGTACTTGGAATCCCAGTAATGCTGGGGTGAGGACAGAAGGATTTCTGGGACTTTGGGGCTGCCAGCCTAGTTCTAGGCTGTCTGATAGCCACAGTTACAGAAGAACAAGAGAGAGAATGAGAAGGCAGGACACCCAATGTCTACCAACTTGGCTTCCTACCAGCTTTCCTAACCACCTTTCCCCTTGCTAGATCAGATCCCAGCCACTCAAGTCAGGGACCTTTGAGGAAGACTTCCTCAGACAGAAATAAATGGCACTGGGCCATGTCCATCTGCTGATACTCAAGCTCCCGCCTCTTCTAGTTCTTTCTAAAACATACCAGTCTTTAAAGCCAAACGCTCTAGAAAAGGGGAAATCATTTGAAATGTAAATAAATATATCAATAAATTAAAAAAAAACATGAAAAAAAAAAGCCAAACGCAAGCTTAAGCTACTATACCTAACAGCCTCCTAAGATCTGGCCCATGCCCTCTACGGGCTCTAATTTGGGGATGGGAGGGATGGCTGTGGTTGAATGGGGGTGGAGACTTTACATTAAAATGTGGTTTCTAGCTCAGTGGTAGTGGTTTACTGTTTTAATCCCAGCACTTGGTAGGCAGAGGTAGGCAGATCTCTGAGTTTGAGGGCAGTCTGATCTAGAGAGCAAGTTCCAGGATAGCCTGGGCTATCCAGAGAAATCCTGTCTAGAAACAAAACAAAACAAAACAAAACAAAACAAAATAAAACATGCAGTTTCCGGCATGTATTATGCTTCCTAAGGGAGACCCATTTCAAGGTAGGATTCATTACACTTCATCTACATGAAATCTCAGTGCCACAGAGACACAGTTAGAACTTACATCTAGGCTGTTGCTGTACATTAGTTGGTAAAGAGCTTCCATCCTGCACAAAGCACTGGGTCTAATCCATAGTGACGCATAAGATAAGAATGTAATGCTTACACATTGTCCCTAGGTCGGGGTCTTTAAAGCCAACTAGTGTTTTTACCCCATTTGCAGTCTGGGGTCATATCTGTTCGCCACCTGTTCAAAACAATTGAAAACTTAATCAATCAATCAGGAATCTGCTTACTCCACTCTACACACCTGCCACTTTGATTGATATGATCAACCGTTAAGATTACAACTTGTCTACTGAAGTAACTACATGCATCTCAACTCAACATACAGCCATAAAACCACAGTAAGCAGCGTTCCTTTGAGGCAGCACTGGAAAAACCCATTGCTGTGACAAGTTTCCATAAATCTGCCACACCAGTGATTATGAGTGCAAGCTCACTACCTCCCTAGATAATTCATTCATTCCATTTCATGTTCTTTTTTTTTTTATATAAGAGTCACTAGGAAAGTGAATTAATTTGGGTTATCATTGCTATGATGAAATATCATGACCAAAAGCAACTTAGGGAGAAAAGGGTTTATTTTGTTCATAGTTCTATACAATAGTTTATCATCGAAAGCAGTGATGGCAGGAATTCATGCAGGGAAGGAACCTAGAGACTGGCACTAATGCAGAAGCCATAGAGGAGTGCTGTTTACAACCTTGATATCCAAGGCTTGCTCTGACTGCTTTCTTATAGAACCCGGGACCCCCAGTCCAAAGATGGCATTACCTACAATGGGCTGGGCTCTCCGGTACTGATCACTAATTAAGAAGATGTCTTATAACCAGATGTTATGCAGATATTTTCTTAATTGAGATTCCTTCCTCTCTGGTGACACTAGCTTGTGTCAAGTTTGCATAAAATTATCCAGAACGGAGCACAGGTGATTCTTAAACAAGGTTCTTGCATTTAAGGACCATCCTCAGAACTTTTAGAAGTCACTTTAAATGAATATTTGCACAGGAGGTTTAACACATTAATGTAAAGATATTAATTAGGTGAGTTGATACATTCCACATGATATTGCTTCCCAAAAATAATATAAAAACATAAACTATGACATTCGTGTGTTCTCCAGGCTTCCTCCTCATGCTATATTTTTTTCCTTTAGGAATGCATTCTGCCCTCTCCATAAGCTCCGTTGCCCATAATTACACAGGTTCATAAATTAACCAAAAGGAATGACAATGTTTCGAAGACCCAAGGGGTCATGGATGTCACTTCGAGGGCTTTATAGAGGGAATAGCTGGATCCTACCTCCATACACTGATGTTCTTTGAATGACAGGGAGTCATTCAAATTGAATGCTGAAACTGACATTGAATGCAGGGAATGACCTGCAATAGTTTATATTGTTCAAAATTACCCCAGACAATCTTGATATCACAGATGCAGGGAACTGATATTCCCAGAACTAATATTGAAAGCCAGGTTTGGTGAATGTACTGGGAATCCTGGTAATGCTGAGGTGGGGACAGAAGGATTTCTGGGACTTTGGGGCTATCAGCCTAGCTCAAGGCTGTGATAACCACAGTCACAGAAGAACAAGAGAGAGAATGAGGAGGCAGAACATCCAATGTGTACCAATTTGGCTACACATCAGCTTTCCCAACAACTTTTCTGCTTGCTAGATCAGATCCCAGCCACTCAAGTCGGGGACTTTTGAGGAAAACATCCTCAGAGAGCAACACTGTAAGAAGACTCTCATTTCTCCCTTTCTTTTTAGTAATTTACCTTTGATGTATATGAGCACATTGATTTTTGGTTCTGGTTGTCTCAAATTACAGCCCTAATATTGATTATGCAAATAAGGCTGACAAAGAGCAGTGTGTCTTTGGGTCCACTGTTTCTCATGATAATTAAAATTACTTTTTAACCCAGGTGGATGGTCATGTATTCTTATTTGTAAAGTCCTGCTAGATGTCCTCCTGCCAATTGGAACCTATCCACCTATTCATTGATACTGTATTGTTTGTCTTTTGTATTATCACCCACATTTTCTCCTTAAATCTTGGCTGTATATTCTAACTTTGTAACTTCATTATAGTTGACCACCATTGTTAAGACATACATTAACATTTTCTCCTCCATATTTGTTAATGTGCCAAGTCAATGATTTAGCACTCCATCTATCCCTTTTAGGTTGATTTCCTTTGACTTAATTTCATGCAGGAGGTGGGATTATCCTTTGTGTGTATGCAGGCATAAACACCCATGAGCATGCATGCAAATACGTTCACCTGTATGTGTGCATGCAGAAGCCAGATGAGTGTGGTAGATAGCTCCTTCAATCCCTCTCAACATTAGTTTTGAGACAAGGCATCTCAGAGAAATAAGCTCTCTCCTTTACAGTGGGAAAGATGACCATAAACCTCAGAGACTGGTGTCTCTCTCTCTCTCTCTCTCCTCTCTCTCTCTCTCTCTCTCTCTCTCTCTCTCTCTCTCTCTCTCTCTCTCTCTCTCTCCCCCTTTCTCTCCAGTGCTGGGGTTAAAAATGCTTCAGCACACACTAGGTTATGGCCAGGAAAAATGACAAAGGCAGCATATGGTTTTTGTCTGGTTGATATGCTCTGTGTGACCTGCCTGGTGTTAGAGTAACTTTGGGTTACAACCTGAGCTGTATGACTATTCAATATTTTATAAGCAAGATAATAATAATAATAATAATTTGGCCTACTGAACATCAGTTGTGGTACCTTTCCATACCCCTACCTATGCAATACATAATACTGGTTTAAATGAAACATATTTCAGAAATCAAAATACTGATTACACATAGATCTGTGTACACAAACTTTACATCATCAGTTCACCAAAATAAATAAATAATACTGAACAAAACAAAACCCCCAAGAAACAAACGAAAAAACAAAACTGGTTTTTAGAAATACATATTTGAACCTATCATATACTAATATCATATTGACTGTAATTTACTTTCATAATAACTTCAAGTCAATAGGCTTTGAGTATGTATATACAAAGATTCACCACTTAAGATTTACTAGATAATATGTATTTGATCATATTAAATACATTTAAAACTTATCTGTACAAAGAAAATTTTAAATAGCTTAGTAGGAAACCCAAAGCACATTTACAGCATAAATCTCTGACATCTTTCCTTCAAATGCTTCATATAAAGAACTCTAAGTGCTTCGCCTGTAATCCCCCCAACTGGACTGTTGAAAACTGGACAGAATACTAAGTATGATCACGTGTGCAGGGTTCTGTCTTGTTTTCCTTATGTCATAAACTAGATCTTCAAAATTAAAAATGCAACTAATGGTTTTATTCATACAGTGCCTATGAGGAAGTCTTGCGGCTCTACATCCTTAGAATATTGAAAGTTGTCTCTTTCAGATGAAAATTTGAGTTTAGTCTATGACCTTGAGAAATATACTAAGCCTTTACTCATCTTCATTATGGAAGATCCATCAGAAATCTTTGTGTCTTCCAGATGTTGGAACTCGGAGACCAGAATATAAACATTAGCATGAAAGACAAAGGATATACTTAGACAAGCAGTGTACCATATGAATGCAAGTCATAGTCCTTTTGCTAAATAAATAAATAAATAAATAAATAAATAAATAAATAAGTTAGACAAAGTATGAGTTTGAAACAAGCCTGATCTACCTAATGGGTTCTAGGCTAGCCAGAGATATACAGTGATCCCTGCCTTGCAAACAAAGAAAGCAAAAAACATAAAAAAGCAAAATTAAAACTGCCAACCTCTGGGCATGTCTGGGAGGGAGATTTTAGATTGTGTTAACTAATGTGGAAATACTGACCCTAAACTTGGCTGATAGGGCATCCTGGGCTAATGTTCTGTACAAAATTAAAAGGAAGTGAGCTATGGACAAGCTTCTATCACACTCTGCTGTGTGACTGTGGAGGCCTGTGACAAGCCTACATAGCTACCATGCCTTTCTCACCAGAATGGACTGGATCCCTTTGAACTATGAGCTAAAATAAAAGGTCACTGCCCTAAAGTAAAGTTTACTGCATTAGTCTAATGCTTGTAAAATGCACAATCTTAAACATCAGTGTGCTAAGTCTTGTGGACCACATGGTCAAAACTAAGAGAAAAGTCCAAAATCAAATGATTAAAAGCGCATAGAACAGCTTCGAAACCACTGCTACCATAACAGTGTACAGTGTAGCATTGGAAACTGTGGAGCATGGCAATAATACAGAAATGTCTCAGAACAACTTTGCAGAGTTCTGCTTCATCCTGCAGAAAGCATACATGGACCCTTCTGTGTTCAGCTTGGCTAAAGGATTAGAAGCAGAAAGCACAGACCATTAAGTCTTTATGGTACAATGAAACACACATATATACAAGAGGGCAGCGTGAAGTTGCGTATTGATTTTTCATTACTAATTCCAATAGGCTCCACATCATTGGGCAATTACCTTCAAGCGAGGTGCCCTTGAAGATGAGAAGGAAAAAAAAAAAAACTTGCAAGATCCTCACTCTATACAGCCCCAATTTGTGTAGATATTTTATTTATATAAAGTGTTGAATCTGAAGCTAAATAAACCAGAAAAACCCAGCTTCCACCTTTTTCCTGAAAGTCAAATAAAGTAAATTAAAGGACGAAATGAGTCTGAAGAAATATGCAATGGTTATTGCTCACTTTAAGTTTGATACTGTCTCAATTTTCTCTTGGAGATTAAAAGGCAGAATATTTGAATAGTCTTAGTCAGGAGATCACCATACTTTCACACAGAATCTGCACAGGCAGGAAGGTAGACATGGAGTCAATGAAGACAGGGCTGCCTGGTTTGAGATTGGTACTGAGTATGGAGCCAGAGAGATTTTGAGGACCTTAACAGATATTTAATTGGTTAGCCATAAGGATTCAAAGAATACCCAAAGGAAATATTTACTGTATAGCATGAGCAAATATTGACAGTGAATTTCAGAGTGCTGCTTCCTATGAGCAAGTAGGCTATAAACTAAGGTATCTGCATATATATTTAGATATTATTAAGTGGCCACAAAGAGAGCATGACCAATATTCTACTGGAAATAGGAGAGTAAAGAAGAGGAAAGAAATCAGGAAAAAATGACTTCGAGGTCATGACAATGTGACTGATTAGTGCAACCTGGAAAATAGATAAAGTTATCCACACAGAGCCCAGGGTAAGAGAATAGATATCACAACCCCAGTGTAATAATGTTATTGCATAGATTTGTTTTCCTTTGTGCCTATTTTTGATTGACTAGAAAACATTATGCATTTATTTGTTACTGTTCTGTACTCTATTAAATATTCTTGAATTCTACTTTGAGGAACACAGTTACGTTCTTTGAAAACAGAGTCACATTTTAAAGTCATATGGTGGTTGTCAGCTACAATACAGAGAGGACATACAAACACCCAAAGCAGGAAATCTGATGTGTGATGAGCAGGAGAGGGATTGTGTAATCTCTAAGCTTTGGGTTCTTTCCTCAGACATATACACCAAGCAGTATTCAACTGGATAGTCAAGATGGACTCTAAAGGCTTCTGGAAATTTCTGTGTCTATGGCTTCCTTCAGTTCTCTACTTAGGCTATAAAAATCTAAGCTTAGTTTCTTTGGGGCTCCACTTCAGGGAGTGGATGACCCCCACCTGGAATGTTCTTTCCTGAGTTCTTCTTAGGGAGTCACCACCCTTCTTCAGGCAGGAAGATAAATAGAGGCACTGATATACTGCTCTATTTAATTAAATTGTAGAAGATACTAACTGGAGCAAGATCCTGAGTATAAGCAAATTGATTGAGCTTTGTCTAACTGTAGAAGGTTCTACAGCCCAGGATGCAGTTAAAGCATCTTTATAGTGCATCGCATTTCTGAGTACAGTGAGTGCCACCATACCATTCATTGGAATTGAATTTCCTTAGGTCAATTCTGGACTTACAGATCTATTGTATTGTATTGTATTGTATTGTATTGTATTGTATTCTATTCTATTCTATTCTATTCTATTCTATTCTCTTCCATGCTATTCTAATTTCATTTGTTTGATCTGTTATATTTAATAACTGTTCAAACCATTAATTTGATAGTCAGTTGTTTTTTTAATGGTTCTCTACCAACCTGTTTTCAAAATATTCCTGCATCTGTTTTAATAATTAAAATATGTTAAGACACAGAAAACTTGATTATATTTCAATTTATTTGATTTGGTATATTTTATAGGCAATATTGTATATCATCATTGTATATGATCTTAAGTATCATCTGATCTGGATCTTAAAATGTACCTATTCAATTCCAATGGCAGTCCACTTGTTTTAAACAGGACCCTACTTTATCTGAAGCCTTCTGTAATTTATGCAGATTCCACTTTGACTAATAAATTGCACTGCTAATTATGTTGTCCACTTAGAAGTTGCGAAGAATAGAGAATACACTAAATCCATTTCTAGAATCACATCTGATAAAACATATTCACTTCTCCAATACAAGTTTGTTTTCAATGCAGAACATTTGGTCATAGGTCCCTTCCTTCTGACTTGCCAGGGGAAGTTTGAATGTATGTGTACTGATGTGAGGCAGAGTACAGGTACCACTGGTCTTCAAGCCACCGAGGACCAGTCAGTCAGTGGGTAAATGAAACTGGAAAGGCTCAGGTTACTGCTATAAACACAAGGTTCAGAAATGTAGGAGCAAATGGTTAAATAGAGTAACAATTTATATCATAATTTTCTAGAACCCTGTGACTAAAACAAGTCTCTCGGATTTGAACTTTATATATTAGAACAAGAAATATTAATCTGGCGAGATCCCCTGTAATGTATTCCCTCCTGTGGAATTTTTACTTGATGATGATGTGTATTATGGACTTAGAAAGGAGGTACTAAGATTCCATTCCTACTAGGAACAGGATCAATTAACAACGTTTTGATTAATCAACATTATTCCCTGTGTTATACCTGAAACACTAAGGATTATTTAAATTCTATAGAAGAAAAACAGAGAGAACAGAGAGTACTATTATTTGTTAGATATACTGAAAAGTTTTCATCCCATAAAAAAAAATGTCCAATGAAAGACTAGAATATAAAAGTGAAGTGACTCCATCAACTCCTTCTTAGAGGAAGGAGTTTGTGCTTTCAATGCTTCAAGAAAGGAACAAGAGGGAGGCTGTCAATTGTCTCAGATATGAGCCGCTCCTTACAGCCCTGTGATAATTACAAAGCAAGTGTGCATTTATAAATGCACACAGACAACACAGTGGAGAACCTCCAAGGGTGAATCATTTGCACACAATACTGTCATGATTAAGCGGTTTTTTCCTCTAAGGAGCTGTTTACTTTTTTACTGTTATTTTGCAATTTAATAAAAATGTAAATGCCAGCCTAGGTAAGAGCAGTTGGGAAAACGTTGAGAAAATGAATCAGAAATGTTGAGAGCTCAGAGCAGGTGAAGGCAGATGGTAAGAGCAAGCCTGGGTCAGCGAGGGAGTTCAGTGCTCATAGCACATACAGCAAGACAATGAGGAAGGCAGTTAGTCACCTCCAATGCTCTGACTGGTCCTTCCAAAGCTATAGAGCTGGCCTAATAAACGAGTTGAGAACATTGATAATTAAGATTTTTTTGTTTTGTTTTGTTTTATTTTACTTCTGAAACTCAATATCTGCAAGGTAATGCTGTACGCTTAAATATTTAACGTTTTGTTTTGGAGCCCTGATGTTGTTAGTTTTATAGTTCACATTAGCACTTAAATTAATATGCTGTTCTCCAAAACCTTTGAAAGCATTATTTACTGTTAAGATGTGAGAAATGCCAAAGTTCTGTGGATATTTATCAGTGTAACAGTGAACTCAGAGGTATACTGGAGCATGAGCATACGCTGTTCCAATCCAGACCTGGAAAGCCCCACAGTCCAGTTACTTTAAACCTGTGCCATCTCACAGGTTCTTTCTGTCATGGAGGAACATGAACAGAGCTGTCTCTCTGTGAGTTGTGTTAGAATGGCAACTCCTATCTGGACAGATCACACCAGGACAGCACAGCTCCATGGGAGAGGAAGGTTTATTGGGGGAGAAGGGGGGGGGGAGAGAAAATAATGAAGAAGGGAGAAGACATGGAGAAGAAGAGGAAGAGGATGGAGAAGAAGAAGAAGAGGAAGAGGATGGAGAAGAAAAAGAAGAAGAAGAAGAAGAAGAAGAAGAAGAAGAAGAAGAAGAAGAAGAAGGAGGAGGAGGAGGAGGAGGAGGAGGAGGAGGAGGAGGAGGAGGAGGAGGAGGAGGAGGAGGAGGAGGAGGAGGAGGAGGAGGAGGAGGAGGAGGAGGAGGAAGAGGAAGAGGAAGAGGAAGAAGAAGAAGAAGAAGAAGAAGAAGAAGAAGAAGAAGAAGAAGAAGAAGAAGAAGAAGAAGAAGAAGAAGAAGAAGAACAAGAACAAGAACAAGAAGAAGAAGAAGAAGAAGAAGAAGAAGAAGAAGAAGAAGAAGAAGAAGAAGAAGAAGAAGAAGAAGAAGAAGAAGAAGAAGAACAAGAACAAGAAGAAGAACAAGAAGAAGAACAAGAAGAAGAACAAGAACAAGAACAAGAAGAACAAGAACAAGAAGAAGAAGAAGAAGAACAAGAAGAACAAGAACAAGAAGAAGAAGAACAAGAAGAACAAGAAGAAGAAGAACAAGAACAAGAAGAACAAGAACAAGAAGAACAAGAACAAAAAGAACAACAAGAAGAAGAAGAACAAGAAGAACAAGAACAAGAAGAAGAACAAGAAGAACAAGAAGAATTAAGGCCAGGAATAGTAACGGGTCTGTTTCCCCCATATGGCATAGACACAAACTACATTTAAGTTCCCAAGCTTCCAATTTACTATAGGTGCCACCTTGCCTTAAGTGTTGACCTGGGGTGACCAAACCACCCTTGGATGTAGACTATAAAACATGAAGAGATGATTCTCTTTTGACATTGGTTCGTTTCTTTATACATAGAACAACCAGACAGAAAATTTTGTTATGTGTGAGTGAAAAAGTCTCTGTGTTCTAGATATTTGAATATTAGAGCAATCTACCATAAGGAAATTATTTCTTTCTTTCTTTTTTAAATGTTCTATATTATTTGTTTACATTCCAAATGATTTTCCCTTTCCCGGTTCCCCCCCTCCCCATAAGTCCCACAAGCCCTCTTCCCTCCACCCACTCTCCAATTAACCCCCTCATACTTCTCAGTCCTGGTACTCCACTACAATGCTGGATCAAGACTTTCCAGGACCAGGGACTTCTCCTTCCTTCTTCTCGGTACTCATGGGATACAAAGCTAAACAAAGAATTTTCACCTAAAGAACTTCGAATGGCTGAGAAGCACCTTAAGACATGTTCAGCATCATTAGTCATTAGGGAAATGCAAATCAAAACAACCCTGAGATTTTACCTCAGAACAGTCAAAATGGCTAAGATTAAAAACTCAGGAGACAGCAGGTGTTGACAAGGATGTGGAGAAAGAGGAACACTCCTCCACTGCTGGTAGGAATGCAAGTCGGTATAACCACTCTGGAAAGTAGTCTGGCGGTTCCTCAGAAAACTGGGCATGACACTTCCGGAGAACTCCTGGACATATACCCAGAGGATTCCCCAGCATGCAATAAGGACACATGCTCCAATATGTTCATAGCAGCCTTATTTATAATAGACAGAAGCTGGAAAGAACCCAGATGTCCCTCAATGGAGGAATAGATAGAGAAAATGTGGTATATTTACACAATGGAATACTACTCAGCAATTAAAAACAATGAATTCCTGAATTTCTTAAGAAAATGGTTGGGTCTGAAAAATATCATCCGAAGTGAGGTAACCCAATCACGAAAGAACACACATGGAATGCAGTCACTAATAAGTGGATATTAGCTCATAAGGAAATTGTGATACTACCAAATCAGTCACCTTACACTTCCTTGGAAGAAAAATAAGGAAGTGAAGGTCTTATCATCACATTCACTATCTGGGTCACTTAATGAAATTCATTTTAAAATTCCAGCATGTACCTTCTGTGATCCCCAGCTTTAAGTGTGCTGTGGGGGCTAAAGGGGAGCTTTACCCTATTAATCTTTAATGGAAATGATATTAAAGTTCTCGAATAGCAGTGTCATTTGGAAGCCTTGACTTAAGTTAAGATCTCAAAGTCTCCTCTTTACCTTTATGTGCTTTCCAGTATTCCAAAAACCCAACTGAAGTGTTCAAAATTGGCACCATGAGTTTGATGATCATGGAAAGATTTCCTATCACAGTTATATCCTGGTCATGTGTAACTCATAATAAGCTGGATTGTGAGCCAACTAATTGGTAATAAAACAGTCTAAGAAAATGCTGATCTTTGTTGTTGAGGTCTCAAGAGCTGAACAACATTCCATGACTAAGTGAAGTTTAGCAATTGACTGGAAAATCCTCTTTAGTGTTGGTACCCAGCCATGTTTGGTCATCCACATACTATAAAAAACATCCCTGCAAAAACTTCCTGACATACAGTGCTTTAAGGAGGGAGATACCCCATCTCCAATTAGCTAACTCATCATAATGAGCTTTATTCCTACTGGTTCATTTCCTTACTACTAATTGGCTTCTGCCATGCTGTGAGCAGACTGGACTTGTATGTGGATACAAGCTACCACAGAAAATATGATAAAGGTAGATAAAATTGAGATTTAAAAAAAATCACATATTAAATGTGGACTTCAAATTAGAGGAAGATTAATCATCATTAATGAGACGACAATAGATTGTTTAATGTCTATTGTGGCCTAATTACTATCTTTATGAATATGTAAAGGTGGTCTGAGTCCTTGAGGAATTTAGAATCTCTTTCAAGTTTGAAAAGCATCACATGATATAGTCATAGGACAAGAACAGCTATGGGTTAATATATATGAATACACACACACACACACACACATACATATATATATATATATATATATATATGAATGAGACACTGTACCCATGAGTTTTGTCTATACTACTTTGTACTCCCAGTGTGTCATGAGCTTCCAGGCCCCTGCCCAGGAACTCTTTGGATCTGAGAATAAAAACCACAAATAAATTAGCTTATTTTTTGAAATGCCTTGATTACTCCTCTCTTGGCTAGCATACCTTTCCCTCCAGTACTCCTGGCTCAACACCTTCTAAGTCTACCTTTAACCTTGATGCCTTCTTACCTTCTATGAGGCCTATTGGTCTATGCTGCCCAAGATGCTTCTAGGCAGCCCTTCCAGGAGCTGCTTTCCCTTTCATCCTACATTTCGGATAATCTTCCCTCTGTAGCTCTAAACACCTTATGTCTTCCACTGAATCATGGCAATCTTCCATCTCCTTATCCCTAAGTCCTAGCCCTTGAAACTCTAAGGGTCCTAACCTGTCTCCCTTTGCCCAACCATTGGGCACTGGCATCTTTATTGAACAATAAAAAACAGTTTGGGACAAGGACCTTTAGCAATTGGACACATGGATTCGAGCATTAGGAACAATCCCCAACCAAACACTAGTTAAGTATCTATACCTGTTGATTTGATCCTCCTGTTGATTTGGTCTTCAAAAATTCAAAAATAAAAAAATGATTAGTACACATCCTGATGTACAGGAGAAGGCAGACTTGATGCTACTAAAGAGAATATTATACAGTCAAGTCCTGGTACAGCTAGAGAAATAATAGGAGAATCAGGAATGGTGCCTAATGTCAGTTATCCTTGAACTCAGGTGGCTGAGGCAGGAGAATTACCATGATCTGAAGTTACAAGATGAATTCCAGACAAGCATAGACAAGTATGAAACCCTGTCTCCATCAATCAACCAATTTTCAAATAATTAAAAACAAAGAGAAATGAAATGAAATCCAAAAGTAAGGGAAGCGTCTTATATAGAAATCTTTCTTCAAAAATCAGGCATCTAAAGGTGAATGGAAGGTTGAAGATAGGAGAGGGATTGAATAGACCAGGACACCAACAGAAGGGGAAGATTCCATTCTCCTAGTCTGCAGTCTTTCTTTTCTTACTCCTCTCTAGCCCCTCACACTATAAGCAATCACTCTCTAGTGCATAGCCCAAAGTAGAACGCATCTATTTATAACAACCTGATGTCTTACCCAGAGAGAACATTCTTTTACCCAGATAAGCACTACCCTGATCTGTCCTGATAGTCTTCTGATCTCTCTCTTCCTCTCCAGTGTCATAGAATCTCAGTTATTTACTGCCTCCCATAGGAGTGGGAGTGCAGCACCATTGACAGCTCTAATTTTAGAGTTGCTCACTCTCTAAGGCACTAAATGAGGGATGGGATTCCAGCTGTGCCTCAATTTAGGAGGCAAAGGAAGGACAGACACAAGGACAGGTAGGCCAGACTGAGTCCCAGGACATAAGCTTTCTGGACCTGGAGGAGGAGTGAAACCCAGAGAGGAAGGACACGCCCATAGTCAGGATCGGAGAATAACATGGAGAAGCAACTGAATGGAGGAACACAGCCACCCTCACCAACATGTGCAGAGCCAATACTTGATCCCACTTGGGCCATGAAACACATGCTTAGGGTGAGGTGCAACTTTATTATTATTTTTTAATATCTTTATTTTCTATATTCTTTGTTTACATTCCAAATGATTTCCCCTTTCCCGGATCCCCCCTCCCCATATGTCCCAAAAACCTTCTTCTCTCCATCCCTTCTCCAATCACCTCCCTCATTTTTCTCTGTCCTTATATTCCCGTCCAGTGCTAGATCAATCCTTTCCAGGATCAGGACCCTCTCCATACTTCTTCATGGGAGTCATTTGTTATGCAATTTGTGCCTTGGGTATTCAGGGCTTCTGGGCTCTAAATATTCAACCAACTTCAAAATCACTCTTTACTTGTCTAGATTTTTCAGACATTTTCCTAAATCAGTGTTTAATGTGTGTACTTAGCATATGTACAGATGTCTCACATGTTTTATAATCATAAAATTACGCGTGAAATTTTCAAATCAAGATACTCTCTTTCCATGGCTTCTAGGATTGCTCTCTTTCCATGGTGCCACGAATCTACTTTTTTAACCACTGATCCATTCCTTCTGGCTTTTCTGTTTTTCTCTTGTTTGAATGTTGTTTAACTGGGGCTTGTTTTCCCTCTTAAAAAGAATGCCATGAACTCAATTGTCTTTGTGAGGTTATTTTCATGCTTCCCCTGTGATATTTTGGGTTGATTTAATATATAATTTGCAGGGATGCGTTTTGGATGCTGATTTGCCATATTGCTATGATTATCCCTGGAGAGATTTTTCATTTCCTCAAATTCTTATTTATTCTATTCAGTTGTTTTGCTTTTATGCCATGCTCAGAAAATCTAAGACACTTAATGACGACATCCATTACAGAAACAACCATGACACTCGCAAAACATTTATGTTTCCTCTCCTAATACTCACTTAATTTTCCTGTTTATAAAATATTTGAGTAGCTTATTTATTAATAAAGCTTTGTCTGATGAGTTTTGCATGAAACAGACTCGTTTTCTCCCAAGTGTTTATACCATTTCATTCAATAAATGATCTGTCTTTAGCTACATTTTGGGCAGAAGTCCATAAAATGTTAAATTCATTTTATGACTTTTTTAAAGGACTTATATCATATTGACCACCATAATTTGATAGTTGTTCATCTGTCCAATTTTAATTTTAAGGCAATTTTAATTTTATATCAAATACAAGCCAAAGTGCCGTGATCCCCACATCTCCCCACTGCAACCAACAGCACAGTTCCACTGGTCAGCACACTCCATGTGAGCCTGCAGGGACACCTGTTCTCAGGTAGGACACAATTTCCTTATGTTGAATCATGGCCCAATACAACATACAAGTCTGGACAAATTTAAGCTGACATCTATCTACTCATCATTAAATGTTCAAAGTTTCTTGGTTGACCTGAAAGGCCCCCTGTACTTACCTGATCATCCCTTTGCTACACCTATGCAATACCTCCAGTGCACATGGTCCCTTCTCACAAATTCCATAACTCTGTCTTCTTTGAACTCTCTTATAGATAGAATTGTAGGTTGCTTACCTTATCAAAGTAGTTTTAAGTGTTTAACATGACTTTTAAAGACCTGATAATTCCTGTTATTAGCACTGAATGGAGTCTGTCGTATAAGTATATTTATGTGTATTTATCCATCTTTGTTTCTATGTCTTGGAAATTATCAATGGTGGTGGTTTAATTTCCATGAACATTTCTACATGGGCATAGGTTTTCAACCCAGTCATAAGGCTGTAGTAGAATTATTTTTCCCTAAAAGTCTAGACTAGGTTAAAATTTCATATATGCAAAGCAATAAACTTCATATCAATAAGTTTCAATCATATAGTTGATTAATATATGTTCTCAAATCAACATCAATTTTTTCAAATGAGAATATAATGTAGACATTATAAAATTTATGAGTATGTTCAATCTATCAATAAGTTATATATATTATATTATATATGTAACTTACAATATTATATGTTAGAGAGAAGGTGGCTATTTGTATATATACAAAGCTAGTCATGTTAGCAACTGTAGCATCTCCCATTATCACATATGAAATTATGCTATTCATACACTCAATGACTAATCTTAAACACATGTTAATTCATTTAGTTGTTAAGCCAATGAGTAATAAATGTTATGTAATGTTGAGTATAGCATAAAAAAGAATTTTAAAAGTATTCAGTCACTTTTGTTCTTTGATTTGCATTTACCAGGAGGAACATGACACAGATTCTACTTGGATGAGTATTTACTACCTCAAAAACAACACTTAAATACTTAAATTCATATCCCAATGGCAAGGAAAACTATCATCTTTATTCATTTCTCTGGTGGAAAAGACTGCAAGTCCGTGCAAAGCAAGCAATGCTGCTTGCCTTCAAGAGAGGTTAGGGGTGCAGAATACTGACCTCTCATTATTCAGCTGATCCTTAAAACACCTGCCCAGTGTTTTAGAAGTGCTTTACTTGTAAATGAGAGGAGAACATTATTGAAATGAAGAGTTTAAATATAGCTTCGAAAATCTCAAACTAAACAATATGAGCTTCTTGGAGAATATTAGTTTTCATTTTAATATTAGCTGTCCTTTGGCAGGGGAAAAAACCAAAACAGTGCCTCATGATTCACCCCAAGTCAATCCTCAAGACTCAGTGTATTTCTGGTGAATGCTGGCCTCCTACATTCATTCTCTCTACCAACAGGAAGGTCTACCTGCAGGAAGAAAGATTTGGGGCATTGTTTTCTAACTCATAAAAATCTCATTTTTAAGTAAAACAAGAATAATGGACATGTATCATAAATGCTTTCTTTTTATCTGTGTTGCCATTTATATTTTAACCACAGTTCTTGCATTATAGGCAAAAATTTTTACCTCCTTGAAATTAATGAGGTTTGGGAAATTACTAAATCACTCATGAGTTCATACCTCGGAGTTCTTCCCCATCTGGTAGACTGTAGGTCATACTACATCTGCTAAACAAAATGGCTTCCAAATGGGGCTGAGGATAAAAAGGACAACAAGACCAATTTCTGACACCAATAAGTGCCATGTCTACAAGCACGTTTCACTTTGACATTCCCATAAGTAAATTAAAAAAATATATGGTTGCAGTGGGTATTAAAAGGGATGGAAAATTGTGAGATCAGGGGTATTACCGCACATGTCACACTATTTTGAAATGAGGAGCATTGACCCACTAAGTAGAAAGTAGCAGCATATTAATAACTGAAAAATACCTGCTTAGATCCAATCTATATTTTTGGAACATTAAATTCTACAAATAGATTTAAGGAAGAGGAAAGAACAGTATAATTATAGTGATTTTTCTGAAGAATGTGTATTTGGCAGAAAGCAGGCCTTTTACATTTCCAGTTGGGCTTATTCAATTTCGGCAGTATGGAGAAACAGGGTTGGGAATGAAACTTCATTTCTGTTTGCTTTAGTTCAGCATGGTTCTGAATTTAATATAGTTATCAATAAGTAAGTTACTGTGGCTTACTTAATTAAATATTACATCTTTATATCATTGGAAGGAATGTTTTGTCTTGTCATGTTTTAATTATTTTCCTCATTTCACAATAGACTACAAACGCATTATCAAGCCCTCACAAGTCTGCCTCCCAAATATTCTACTCTGATTATGTGGTGAAGGAGGCATGGAAAGCAGTTTATCAATGCTCTTCAAGTTCTAGTTGGGCACAAGAAGGAATTCCTATTTTATAACTGTCGTGGATGGTAACAACATTTACAGTTGTAAATATGGTAACCCAACTGTTTATTCAAACAGGTAGCAGAAAAATTTTCACTGTTACTGGTAATAACTGAGCAGACAAATAAATAAATATAGAGGAGCTGATTTTAAACAGTGCAAGATAAACTCACGTAGGCAAGCCACAAGGATCTTCATTTTTGTACACAGCTTTATACATTTGCTTTCTAGCTAATACAAAATTTCAAACATTCTCTCTGGATATTCACGTAGCTGCCTTCCTTGCTTGGGCTTAGGGTAGCTCCTCCCACGTCATGCTTTCTAGTGTTTAACTCTTAGCCATACCAAAAGAAAAAAAAAAAAGAAAAAAAAGAAAAAAAAAAGAAAAAAGGAAAAGAAAAAGCCCCTCCCCTCAATATACTATTTTCAAATCTTTTACCTGGTTTTTTCACTATAGCAGTTATCTCTAAATGGCATTATTTATCATACCAAAAAAATATAATAGACAAAGATGGATACCATTAAGATTTCTTATAAGTGAAGACGATGGAGTAGTTTACGCTTGCTCTGCATTGTTTAACTTGTATTCTAAAGTTAGAAAATCCTAAATGACCGCAAGGTGATGTCTTTGTAATCCCCACCCCCTCACTCAGCCATCCTAATCTCTGAAAAGATGATCATATTTTCTTTTATTTTCTTTCTTTCTTTCTTTCTTTCTTTCTTTCTTTCTTTCTTTCTTTCTTTCTTTCTTTTTTGTTTTTTGTTTTTTGTTTTTTTGTTTTTTGTTTTTTGTTTTTTGAGACATGGTTTCTCTGGATAGCCCTGGCTGTCCTGGAACTCATTCTGTAGACTAGGCTGGCCCCAAACTCAAACTCAGAAATCCCCCTGCCTCTGTCTCCCAAGTGCTGGGATTAAAGGCATGAGCCACCACTGCCTTGTTCATATTTTCATCTGGCCATTTTGGAGGATGACTAAAACATAACATTCAGCATTAGTCACATCCCAAATAGAAAGCAAACATCTCAGACATAATAATTCAAATTTTGCTTTGCTACATGGTTGTATGTTCAGTTGGTTTTTTACTCAATGACATACTACTGTATAGATCCGGCGTGAACACTCATTTTATTAAGTTTATTGCTTAGTAACTGATGCAATAATAGAGACTTAATAAGTGCATGCTGAGAAGGATATTGAATTAACTAATTAAATCGCTATGGAATGTGCTGGGTTTTGAGTTATATTTCTAAAAACACTTCAACGTGAAGTCTATCACCAAGTGTTTTTTTTAGATATTATCTATAAGAATAGTCCAGATTATCATGGCTTCCACTCTTATTTGCGGTCAGAGGTAGAAGTATGTGAGATCACAGGAAAGCATTCAATAGGTTGATCCTTTCTGATCACCACTTTCTCAATGAACAGCTGGCTGATAGGACATCTGAGTCTCCCAAAACGTCATATTCTCAAAAACAATTCTTCACATGGTTTCAAGAATCCATTCTCCCACTTTGAATCTCAAGTGAAATGGGAGATGGCTCAAATGTTGCCGTGATAGAGACATAGGTCATTCAGGGAACTATAGATGCATGTACGTTATAGTTGTAAAGGAAAACATATATTCAGGAAGAAAGAGATTGGCTCTCTTGGGATTGGATTCTGGGAAAGATTTCAACAGGAATCCAAATAACTCACCCTATTTGAAATAGTTCATGCCAGTTCATCACATCAATTGCCAATGGCTTGCTTTTGCTTCTGAGCTGGTTCACAGAGAGTATAACCAAGGAGCACTGCATGGCATTTGAAAGAAGCAATGAAATATTCTATAGATTGCTTTTGAACATCTCATTTCCTCCTTCATTGAGTTGTCTCATAGACTTTGCTTTTAAAGACTATAGAAGAAAAGACATCAGATTTGCTGTGCAATCTTGACTTTCGTTTTGGTGTTGGCCCTTAAAATCAAACTTTTTCACCAATTAAGTCTGTCCAGGATGACCCTTATATTCCAGCATGATATAGTCTCTCAGAGCAAATGTGAGGTAGAAAACATATGTTTATACCCCCCCCCCTTGTTCATTATCTGAATATTCTTTTCTTCCTCCCCCTCTGCCATTTTAGTTTCTGTTTGTGTTTTCCTAGAAATAGACTCCCATTATATTGCACTGGTTGGTCTGGTACAGGCTATGTTACCCAGACTAACTTTAAACTTGCTGTAATCCTCCTGCAGCTGTCTCCTTAGTGCTGGAAACATCAGTGTGGGTTACCCTGACTGGTTAATACTTGAATAATCTGGGATTCTATGTGAACAGAGAATACCAACTCTTCCGAAGGTCTTGTTGCCGAATTTCATACAGCTTCTAATTCAGGGTCAATGGTCAAAGGTTATAACTATTGTGTTTGTTGTTCCATTCAAGAGCCCTGTTTTGATATAAAGCAGGTAAAGGAGACAAGAACAGAATAACTGAATGAAGTATAAAGCCTTTATGAAGGAGGAAGCAATGAAACATACGTCATGGGCATCCTCCCTAACCAACTGGGTGCCATGTGCTAAAAGTATAAAAGCAACTTCAGAGAAATGACCAAAGCAAATGAGATCATGAGGATAACTTGTCTTCCTTAAGGGAGACTGAAACTCTGATGCTGTGTAATTTGAGCATTGAGCAGAAATATCACTTTACTGTTTGTGTATGGACACTAGGATTTGAATGCCATGCATTATACAATCAAAGCAGATAGCATAGAACAAAAAGTCACAATGAAAATCACGTCTGGCTATAAGGTAAGATGACATCCCACTTTCCCATGGTCTGGAATTTTCCCAGCCTATAGTAAATACAGCTAAGAAGAAATCATCAAAACCAAGAAAGTATATATAATTTAAATAGTATGAAATATGTTTCCATTCATAGTCCCAATGTATCATAGCCTTCTAAACATCCAACTGCCAATCCAAATGCAAACATAAAGCCTAGTAATGACACAGTATATTGCCACAGAGCCGTAAGAGCTGTATGTATGGAACATTCTCCCAATGCACACATTCACAGCATGTCTTCTCCAAATAAAACAACAAGCTTATTTCTAAAATGTGTAAGTTATGGGAAACAAACTGGCAAAGCCAAACCAATTTCATGATGTGAAATTTCACAGTGCAGGCATCACCTTATTCAGGATATTTTATAGAACTGACATAATTACAACAATACCTTAACTACACAAAATAGACATCAAAACTGAGGCAACAAATACAGAATCTTATATATACAGCTTGCTTTTTTTTTTGCCAAAGGGAACCTGTAGGTCCAACAGGACAATGAATGACCCTTACTCATAGAACATTAAAAACAAACTTAGTATAGATCACATTTTAAAGCTAGGTACTAAAAAATGAACAACTGGTAGAAAATGGAAAAGGTTTTGTGACATTAGGTAAGGCACATATTTGTCCCCAACAACAAATAAACCAGTGTTATTTGTAAAATAAACAAAGATAAATTTAACTTCACCCAAATAAAATGAATTTTCATTAGAATATATTGTTTTAAAACAAAAAAGGATCAATCATTGACGAAGAATAATCCTGAGAAATCAATAGGTTAATATTTAAAGATAAATCAAAACATTGCAAAGCATCACAAAGCAAATATAGGAAGATATTTGCCAGTATAAATCACAGAAGTGGTTGGATGTGTAGACAGTGTATCCAGGAATAATAATTGAAACAAAGAGTCAGCACCATGCTCAGTACCAATGTGAGTATCATACCGAAATCATTTCCAGGTTTGATGGCTATTTTTGGCTGTCAACTTGACATCATCTGGAATTAACTAAATGGTTGGATATAGCTGTAGGGAATTTTTTCTTAATTAAATCATTGTAGGTAGGAAGAGTCATCTTTAATCCAGGTCTTCTGAGGTAGAAAGATTTACATTTAATTTGGGCTATATCTCCTTCTGGTACCCTATATAAAGGATATGGAAGAAGGAGGTATTCTTCCTTCTAGATATCTAGTCTGTCTTTCTCTGTCTCTGTCTATCTGTCACTCTCTGTGTCCTCACTCCCACCTCTTCCTGCTTGCTACTGTTCTAGCTAGCAAGTTCATTCCCTTTTCTGGCATTATAGCCTATTTCTTCAGCGTCCTGTCATGTACAAAAGACCAACTTGGACATGTAGACTCATCCAGCATCATAGACTAGATGATGATGATAGATAGTTAGGTAGATAGATAGATAGATAGACAGACAGACAGACAGACAGATAGATGATAGGTAAGTAGGCAGGTAGATATAGATAATAAATAGGTAGATAGATGATAGAACGATAGAAAGATAGATAGATAGATAGATAGATAGATAGATAGATAGATAGGTAGGTAGGTAGATAGATATAGATGATAAATAGGTAGATAGATGATAGATAGATAGATAGATAGATAGGTAGATAGATATAGATGATAAATAGATATAGATAGATAGATAGATAGATAGATAGATAGATAGATAGGTAGGTAGGTAGATATAAATGATAAATAGGTAAATAGGTGATAGATAGATACATTGATTGATTGATTGATTGATTGATTGATTGAAAGAAAAGATATCCATTCTATAACATCCATTTCTCTAGAGAACCCTAACTAATATATCAGGCATCAGTGAATATGGAGCAAATAAAACCCATATATTTTTCCACAGAAATCCACATAACACAGGTTCTTTAATGGTTAGCAGTCCTTCAAAATATTAAATACAATTTTCCACATGACCAGTATTCACCGCATGAAGAGTTCTTTACTCAAATAAACTCACAGCATATATCCAAAGAAAGACACATTCAGAGAGTCAACGCAATACTTTCATATAGACATGAACTTGAAATAACCCAAGCATACATCAAGTACTGAAATAGAAACAACTGTGAGCTCTGGCTACTGCCTACACTCAGTAATTCAAAAATGAAATATTAAACCACAGCATAAAAGGATACAGAGTGAAAAGGGAAATCAAATGCCTAAGACTCCATATGATACCAAATAGATAACATCAAAGAAGAGATACACAAGCTATTCCTCTGTGAGTCTAGTAGAAAAGCATATTGCTTGCTGTAACAATCTATCATTTGAAGTGATAGATCAAGATGGACATAAGATGGGAGGACGCCATGTGAGAGATTAGCATGCCCAGGTGCAATAAGACAAAAGAATGGGTGGAAGAGAGAAGGAATGGGAGCTGTGTGTCTCTCTGTTTGTCTCCATTTCTGCCTTCCTAAGTCTGGGCTTTGGACCTGAAATCCAATTTCTGGCCCACCATAGTGAAATATACAGAGAGGACCCAGGCAGTCTACCCTACGCTGATGTCCCAAACTGAGTAACATAGCTACCTTAGCCAGATACGTGGCTGCCTCTGCCACCCCTCCTTCAGCTTAAGGGTGCAGAGGAGCAACAAGGGATTATTAACTAGATGCATAAAAGCAAAATCTTTGCTCTAAAAAAATCTTTTTTTAGAATGTTATTTCATGTTTATTGTATTGCATTGCAAAAATGAGGTGAATTTAAAGCAACCCTTAAAAAGAATTTTATACTTGTAGTTTATTTTCATTAGGAAAAATGTAATAGAGGAAATAAGATAAGTTCTAATTTCAAAGATATAGAAAAAGAAGAATAAACTGAAGCCTGAATAAGAAGGAAAAATTACCGAGCAATTTAATGATGAAATGGAAAAAAATTCAAGGTCAAAGTTATTTCTTTGAAAACATTAGTAAAAAATTTCAACCACTATCAGGACACATAGAAAGCTATCAATACAAAAAAATCTCAGTATACAATTATAAAATATAAAAATGTTGTCAACGATATCTAAAGGACTATGAGAGGCTACCTGAGCAACTAAATCACAAAAAATATGAAAAAAAAAAACAAACTTGAGTAGATAGTTCTCTCAAAAGATAGACAAAATTAGACATAGAAATGTCAATAGCATTAGTTATTGAGCAGATGCAAATTTAAACCATAATGTAAGGCCATGATATTCACACAAGAGAAGTAGCATGAAAATAACAGAAAGCCATAAAATGTGTTGCTAATTTTGTGAGCAACCTGAACTCCTTCAACACTGGTAGGAGTATAAAATACAAACCATTTGTAGAAGATGCTGGGCAGCTACTTAAGTTCAATTTATACCAAAATTATGAACCAATGACAAATGGAAACATCTAAACACTATATGTAGAGCATCATCTCTGCCCTAGCTCAGGGGCTTTCAACCTTCCAAGTGCTGTGACCCTATAATACAGTGCCTCATCTTATGCTGATCCCAACTATAAAATTATTCTGTTGCTACTTCATAACGATAATCTGCTATGAGTCGTGATGTAAATATCTGTGTTTTCCAATGGTCCTGGTCAACCTCTATGAAGGGGTCCTTCAACTCTCACAAGGTTGCAATCCACAGATTGAGAACTGCTGCCCCAGCAGGAGTTTCAAAAGCTTCATTCTATCTGCCCCCTGGAGCAAAAGACAGATTTAGTCATTTCTTCTCACAGAGTCGTATAGGAAGACAGAAGACCTTCACTTCAGGGAAATCTATGAAACCTCGCCTTAATTAAGCCTTCAGTAGGCATCACCTGGGCTGTCAGGTCTCAGAGAGCACCTACCTGTGCACTCTGACAGGAAATGATGGAACAGATTTTGGAGTGACTTCTTCCACTCTCCCAACTCCAGCCTGTATTGTCAGGAAAACATCAGCCAAGCACAAACATGGAACATTGTAAAGAAGCTTCTGGAAACTAAGGTCATTTAAATGAGAATAGAGAGTGACAATAGAAGTGTGAGGGGACCTCAGGAGGAGTGACAACTGCATGTGATTTTGTATCCTGGATCTGTACCTACAATGAGGAAAAGAGATGCTGGTGCAGCCAAATAAAGCCTGAGGTTAATTTAATAATGCATACCAATGTCAGGGCTTTCTTTAGTTGTGAGGCACACTTCAGTAATGTAAGATGTTTACAGTGGTGAAGGCAGGGTAAGGTATAAGCAGACTTTCTTTGCAGTATTGATATAAAACTAATTAAAAGTAAGAGGAAGAAGATCTCATCTCATTACTTAGTTGATACATTGGAAACCATATCCAGAAAGAATGATTGACTTCCTTGAATGAGTGATATTTGAGACTCATATGGTGGTGAGGGTAAAAGACCACTGTTTTTGATAGTGGCTTTTACCTCTTTAGTGAAACAGCAAGTAAAGTCAATCCAGTCCTGTCATTACATGAGCTTCTCTGCTGATTCCGTATCCCCCCAAAATGCAAGTCAAAAAGTTCCAGAGTCATTTTTATATTGAATCATAGAGAAGGGTCTGGGTTAATTAAAGTTCAGTAACTTGGTATATAGAGAGAAGACACTAATGATGCAATGAACACAAGAAGGCATTGGATATGACTGAACTACCAATTAAAATTAAAATATACAGCGGTAAGATTAGCTTTAATGTTTTTGCATTTCACACATGAGACCGCCTGCTCACTGAAACTAACTTGCATGCTCAAAATCCATACTCATGTCCCACTCCACCACAAATCAACCAGTTTTGATGGTACAGCAGGGGAAAAAATGTGGGTGGCTAACAAACAGGTCCCTTCCATAGGTCAAAAGGGCACACTGACTTCAAAGTTCATACTAGTAACCAATATCCCATTCTTGATATAGTACTATGCTTTCTATATTTCTATAAATAATGTGGCCTCGAGCATGAGCTAAAAAAATTCTCCCTATGTCTTTAACGAATCACCAACAAATACTTAAGGCAGGAGCCAGTAAGAAGCACAAGGAAAGCAAGGTTGTATAGTGATAGGTTGAAAAACATGCCATGGCCAAAAGTCTCCATAAAACACTCCTTTTCCTTTCCTTCCCCCACCCCCTTCGAGCAATAGCTTGGACTAATGAACTCTGATTCTTCACTGTGACTACAGAAAATATAACCACAAAAATGTGGGAATTATGATTTATTGATCTTAAACCATATTATTTTCAAATAACATCAACCTAGTTTTCATAGTCTGGTGTAAAGGTGTGTGTGTGTGTGTGTGTGTGTGTGTGTGTGTGTGTGTGTGTATTTGCTTCACTTCAATTTAAAATGACACAATACATCCCTAGTAACCTCACAGGCAGTGGTTAATCTGCTAGCCTTGAGCTGCCCAAACTATGTTCCAAAGAAGGGTTACAGTTTCACGAGGCCCTTGGCTACAACATGGGACTGGACGTGATGGATGTTTTAAATCACAACAGAGTTTTGAACCTATAGGGCTTTAACCTTGTAGACTGAGCTTTTTCTCCAACACATAAGAGAGTCCCCCAGTAAAAGAGTACTTTAAAAGTCTATACAGATATGAGCCCTCAAATCATTATGGTTTTCCCTATTTCAGTTATTAAATAATCCATATGTGATCAGTGAGGACTGTTATCTTCTACGTGTTAGCCAGTTATCCTGATATCCAGAAGTCCTCATTGTATGGATCCTCTGAGAGAGAATACTAGGATGTGTAACATATAATTTTCCTGTATTACCTGGACATCCCCTCCCAGTCACCACATCAGAAACACAGTTCCAAAGACACCTGAGCTTAGGCCATATAATACTGAGACAGGACAACCCTAGATACACAACTCAACTCAAGAAGGCCCAGCCATAATGTAGAGTCATACTTCTTCATACAAAGTTAATGTGTTGGCTAAGCATAAGTTATTTCTTCCTAAAAGTCTTTGACTTCCAAAACTGGTCCATGGATGTGAGACTGCTGCATGGGGGACCTTCAGGAATTAACTAGACATAAGAGCTGGAAAGCACCTGCACAGAACTAAGACCACCATCAGTTGCCAACGGCCACCACAACATATTCCCTTGAGTAGATGTGCTCAACTGGACCCTGTTGTAGAGGCAGAGGGAAGATGTCTAATTTTTATTTAGAAGTTCTAAATCAGTATAAGGCTTAATTTTGATGGATGTAACTCCCTCTTAACATTTACTCATTAATAATAAATTCATTATTCTGAGTAAATATCTGATTTCACAAGCATCTCAGTTGTATTAGGTTCCAGAAAGTTGCAAAGGCTATTATGAAAAAAAGCCATAAAAAAAAAAGTTTAGTTCCATACACTTTTGAGATATCTCAGGTAATGCAGAGCTCAATAAACTGTAATACCAAATTGAAGGATCCACAGAAGTACCAAATACATATACATATATATATTTGGTGGATATATATATATATATATATATATATATATATATATATATATTTGGTGGGTACATATACACATATACATATATACATATATACACATATACATATATACACATATACATATATACACATATACACATATACATATATACATATATACACATACACATATATACATATATACACATATACATATATACACATATACATATATACATATCTCGACTCCAAACTCGACTCCAAATGTTGAAGACAAGTAATGGAGAAAACTTTCCAACAAGTACTAGTTACTGTTAAGCTAGGGCTTCGGGACAGTTCAGAGGTTAAGTGTGTGCCCTGCTCCTACAGAGGACCTGAGTTCAGTCCCAGCATCCATACAGAGCACTCACACCACCTATAGCTCTAGGGGATATGAGTCCCTATTGTGGACTCTGAAGCAACAAACTCATATGCATTGAGACATATCAAACCAAAGTCTCTTCTAAACATAAGATAAAAAAAAAAGAAAAAAGAAAAACCACAGAAATAACAATTAAAAAACTGCCAAAAGGTCTATCAGTAATCTCCGAATCTTACACATGGCAATGTTAGTCCAGGACCTTAGTGCTAATATAGGCCAATCAAATTTAATTCTACTTAATTATGAAATCATCATTTAACACATACTCAAGTCAGCATAAATCGATAGCCAAAATGGATGAGCAAAAACATAAAATGAGAGAAGAAAGATAAAAACAAGAAAAGGCAAGCTGGAACACTTAGATTTCTATTGCCTGTGTTGTCATTTCAAAAGAAAATGATCACCTGTTCAGATGACTTTATGGATTTACTTTTAAGGTAAAAAAAAAAAATCAATGCTTTCTTAATCGTTTTTGACATTCTCCAAAAACTGTCACTGGACTAGTGACTGTGGGAATTATCTCTAACAGCAACAAATGCGACAGAAAAAAAGTAGCAGCCTCACTAAGTCACTCTGGTACTTACCAGACTCTCTGCCTCGATACACCATAAACTTGCTTAAAAGCCATTGGGGAGGAGGAAATATGGAATCCTGTAATGTCGTTTTTGTACATTTCAGAAACTATGTCCAATTTAAAATATGTGTTCTTACACAGTATAGGCAGTGCTAAATTTCCTTCCCACTGAGATGGCATGAATAATTCTGCTTGGGAAGTCCTTGGAGGAGGCCCCTTGGGCATCTCTGGCAGAAAGCATTTCTATTTGCATGTACTTACTGCAAGGAGGAGTGGCTAACAGGAAATGCTCCTCTTCCTCTCTCTTGTTTTTTGAAAAAAAAAAGGAAGGTTTTTATTTTTTCTTTTATTTTTGGAAAATGGTCTAAAGAATGTAAACTATCAAATAATTAGGTGATTCTCTGGGAAATATGTTTGCTTTTCTTCTTAAAATTAGACATATAGGACATGTTCTCCTTCCCCGCCTCTAGTCTTCTGTCTTAAGTAGATGGTGATTATATCTGTTTTAGCCACATCTTGACTGTAAAACCATGCCTGTCCATCTGTTTCCACCCTTAGCCCATGTGTGATATGTGACTCTAAAGAAAAGGTGTGACAGCAATTGTCCAACTTTAGGCTTTTACCTTACGGTGCTCAATTGAATTCTGTTATTAGACCCAAAGCTCTGTTCTATTTCATGAAATTTTAATTATTTTATTTTTTAATTTTAGGGTATGATCATGTATCCAAGGCTGGCCCGAAACTCACAATTTAGCCAAGGTTGAACTCAAAACTACAATTCTTCTGTCTTACACAATACCTGGGATCCCATGTATACATTTCCCAGATGACATTGATATTTCTATATACTTTCAATTAAACATAGGTGTCTATTCCTAGAGCTAAGTATTCAATATCCTAGGCCATGCATAGAGAAAAAAGAAAATGCAATATTTCAAATATCCAAAGTTTTCATAAAAAGACAATTCCTGAACCCAGAGCAGGCGATGAGGGAACTCTTCTCTGAAAATATAGATTTACAAACGTGAAGGTATGTAGCTACACAGAAAGCCTGAGGGTTTCATTCACTTATAAAATTAACCATGGTACCCTCTCATCGTGCTTCTGTGTTCACACATGTATATATGTTTGGTGCATGTATGTGTGTAGGCCAGAGATCCATCTCAAGTCTTTTCATGTACTATCCTTGTTTTATAGACAAGATTTATAAGCTGGAGCTCAGGGGTTTAGCTATCCTGGTGAGTGAGTCCTCACCTGTGTACCTTCTCCCAGTTCCTTGTCTCCAGTGATGGGATCACAGGCTTGTGCTCCCCAACTGCACAGTTTTTATCCAGATACTTGGGCTCAAAACCAGGTCTTAATGGTAGAAGGATTTACTGAGGGAGCTACCCTACCCCAGCCTCTCTTTGACTCTAGAAACTAAAGGATTAACCACTAAACAGACCTTTGTTCTTTGTTCTTGCCCCCCAAAATCTAAACCACCACATACCTCAAGATGTAGATATATGTAACTTAACATCATTGTTATTTCAAATTATAATCAGTTATTGGATTTTTACCTTTGCCCCTACAACTATGCTCAAAATAATAACCTAAAGAGAAATGAATGCACGCACGCGCACGTGGGTAGATACACACACACACACACACACACACACACACACATTACATCATGGTTTCTTGATATATTATCTGTATTTTTTTATTGGAACAAATGGGGAAAACTCTGAAATCTGTCTACCTGCTTCAAATTGAACATCTTCCTTACACTTGCAAAATAATTTTGTTATAACATTATAAGGAATCTAAATGCAATGAGGAGCCTTGGTAATTGTGTATCCCTTTCAACCCACTCCCAGAAAAGTCAGAGGGCAGCTATGTCCCAAAGGCTTATCCTTGTTGAATCTGAGAAACTGAAAAACATGAGCCGTGTTTTATGTTGCAAACAAGGGACTTTACATAGGAAGACACTCATGGGCTGAAGACATGGGTCAGCAGTTAAGAGCACTGACCGCTCTTCCAAAGGCCCTGAGTTCAAATCCCAGCAACCACATGGTGGCTCACAACCATTTGTAATAAGATCTGACACCCTCTTCTGTTGTGTCTGAAGACAGCAACAGTGTATATACATATAATAAATCTTTAAAAAACAAAACAAAAAACCCGAACAAACAAAAAGAAAAAAAAAAGGAGACACTCACACTCCAATGGGGACACTGCCTTTTTGAAAAAAAAAGGCAGATATCAGACTTCATGGCAAAGCAGACATTGTTCACAAGCTCTAAATTCAGATTGTTTGTTTGTTTGTTTGTTTGGGTTTTTATCCAAGTTGAATATAAAATGCTTATAATCAGAAAAATCTCCCTCTTGTAAGTTTCCTCCCAAGGTTCAGCAGGCTCCCTGGGCAACTTCACATACCAGTATCCTGCTTCCAAAATCCCCAGTGCTCCTATAATGACAGAACTAGGTCAAACATGATTCCCCCCCCCCCATACTTTTTTAAACGTTTATATGTTACAGAAACTCAGGTAACACAACTCACTGTGTTTTGCTGTGTTTCTTCTTTGCCAATCCAAGGGATGACTCCCATGACCTTGCTTCATCTACAAAAGCAATTTACCTCTGTATGAAGTAGTCTGCCCTAAAGGCAATATCTGGGAAGATGACTTACTAGGTAAGAGCACTTACTGCAGGGGCATAAGGGACTGATCTTTGATCCTAAGGTGAGCATAGAAGGCTGAGCTGAGGCAGGAGCATGACAGAAATCAATGAGCAGTCAGCTCAGCCCAGGTATATGTTCAGGGAAAGACTCTGAGAGAGGAAAGCATATAGTTAAAGAGGCAGACACCCAACAACTCCTTTGGTTTCCCCATATATGTGTGTGTCGCGCAAACACACACACACACACACACATACATACACACCTGCCTACACATATGAGAAAAGTAAAATAGTAGAAAGCCTTTGTATGAAAGCATCACAATCAATGGCTTCCAAATAGAAAACATATCAGCATACAGGACAAAGGGAGAAGAGCTTACAATTAAATCTAAACAGAAGTGTATTAACCATTTGAAAAACTGTTTTTCTGCTTAAAGCATATTTGCAGATGTGCCTTTTGACTGTGATAAACTGTGAATTAAAAACAAAGAAACAGAAGAATAAGTACTGTGGGAGGAAAAGAAAATCATTACACTGATCTGCGGGGTATTGGATGCAGGCAGCAGTAATTAAACTATGTGAAAATAAAAAATCAAGTAAGTTACTTGCACTCTCTGTTTTCATGATGTTTTGTCATGAAGCAATTCACAACAACACAAATACAGTAGAAAGGAAAACAGAAAGGAATGGAAGGTTTTAGCACATCACAGAGACAGGGAGAAACTGGAACTCAGGGACACTAAGGTTCTACCCACTTGCAAGACAAGGAAGTGAAGAGAAAAGTTTTACAAGAAAACTAGAGATTTCAACTTACACCAGTCAGAATGGCTAAGATTAAAAACTCAGGGGATAGCAGGTGTTGGCGAGGATGTAAAGAAAGTGGAATACTCTTCCACTGATGGTGGGAATGTAAGTTGGTACAACCACTCTGCAAACCAGTCTGGCGGTTCCTCAGAAAACTGGACATAACACTTCCGGAGGACCCTGCAAGACTACTCCTGGGCATATACCCAGAGGATTCCCCAGCATGCAATAAGGACACATGCTCCACTATGTTCATAGCAGCCTTATTTATAATAGCCAGAAGAGGGAAAGAACCCAGATGTCTCTCAATGGAGGAATGGATACAGAAAATGTGATATATTTACATAATGGAATACTACTCAGCAATTAAAAACAATGAATTCATGAAATTCTTAGGCAAATTGATGAATTTAGAAAATATCATCCTAAGTGAGGTAACCCAATCACAAAAGAACACACATGAGATGCAGTCACTGATATGTGGATATTAGCTCAGAAGCTCTGAGTACCCAAGACACAATTCACATATTACATATCAGATGACTCCCAAGAAGAAGGAAGAAGAGGTCCCTGGTCCTGGAAAAGCTTGATCCAGCATTGTAAGGGGTGGGGGGTACCAGGACAGAGAAATAGGATGGGGTTGATCAGAGAACAGGAAGAACAAAGAGGGCTTATGGGACCTTGGGGGAGGGGGGACTGGGAAAGGGAAAATCATTTGGAATGTAAACAAAGAATATAGAAAATAAAAAAAATTAAAAAAAAATAAAACTAGTTGCAGAGAGAGCTTAGGTACCTGCCCCTGCCTGCTGCCCCATGTGAATCTATAGCTAAGTGTGCTCATGGAGCTATTGACTTGGAGAAAAAACAGGTGTAAAAGAAAGAACATTTTCATTGTGCTGAGGGGTGGAGTCATTCTCAGCTCTGACAATCTGCTGGGAAGCATCACCATGGTCAGAAGGCTTACCTGACAACAGCAGAAATGGACACATTAGTTATGAAACTATTTGTCCATAGAATGAGGGCTAATTGGGACACTCCCTAAGAATGTTGTGGTGGCTATCCCTGGTTGCCAACTTGACTACGTCTGGAATGAACAAACTACAATCCAGAAATGGAGGGCACACCTATAATCCAGACCTTGAGGCTGGGAGACAGGTTTCTGACCCAGACATGGAGGTCTTGAGGCACTGTGGCCATGAAACATTTAGGCCCAGGCAAGTTGTGTATGCCCTTAATCCTAGGAGACAGAGTCAAGAAGATCTGTGAGTACAAGGCCAATATGGGACAAAGCAAATTCCACATGAAGGTGTGGAGGTACACCCCTTTAATTTGGGCCACACCTTCTTCTGGAGGCCTACATAAGGACATTGGAAGAAAGAAGACTCACTCTTCTTCACCTGCTTGCACTTACTTGCTAGCACATCTCTTGGAATCTTCGGGATTCTAGTTTATACAGAAGACCAGCTGAAACAACTAGCCTTGTGGGCCTGAGCAACTACTAGATTGGTCTTCCCACTCACAGCTGCCCATTGTTGAGTTAGTTGGACTACATTACAAATAAGTTTCCTTAATATATAAGGACACTGCATTAGCTCTGTGACTCTAGAGATCCCTAACACAAGTGTTAAAATTTATCAACCTGGCCAGCTTTAATTTTCAATTTTATATAACCTAGAATGTCCCGTGAAGACAAACTGAATGAAGGATTGTCTACAGCAAGTTAGCGCACAGGTTGGTCTGTCTAGAATTTTCTGTTAAGTGATGTTGGAAGACCTGATCTACTGAGTTCAGGTCCTGGTCTGTATGACAGGGGTGAAAGTACACAGAGAAAAGAGTTGCACATTCATCTGTTTATTCTTGATTATGGATGAGACTTTGAGCTCCTAAGTGATGTCCATGATGATGGACCATTTCTCCCATCAGTTCTTCCTCTCAGGGTGTTTTAATATTACAGCAACAGGAAAGGGAAGTAGGACAAACATCCATCAGAAAGTCACTTAGATGGTATAGCATCATCCATCCACAGAGGAGAGGCAGTGGGAGACAGAAAGAGGATATATGGAAATATTTGACAGCTGAGAAGTGCTCACATTTCACAGGATGTATAAAACAATAGATACCAAGAATCTGAATGAATGTCAGAGAACAACAGAAAGGTAAACAAGAAATCCATATCAAAATGTGTCATAATACAATCTCCATAAGCCAGGATGAGAGAGAGCCATTCAAAGACATTCAAAGCTTCAAATATATACTTTTTTTGTTGTTGTTGGTAGTGGTGGTGGTGGGATATCCAGAAAGAAATAATCACATTCCCAGCAATTAGGCTCCTGGAAGTACTGTTTTAAATCATTTAGGTTCTTTGGAAAGTTCCTAAAGATACACACCGCCCTGATAACTGTCTTCTCAAAAAAGCATACTAAATTTCAGCAAAACCAATGCGAATTCTTGCTTTCTGAGTCTATCCTGCTTCTTACAATGCATCTTTCAGTATTAATGTTAGAATTCAAGCAGATGTGGCCAAGAAGACCAGTCCTGTCTAGTAGAACTCATGTCTTATGGAAAGTGGAGGGAATCTAGAGAGTTTTAGATAGATTAATTCCTTTTCATTCCCCCGATGTTTAAATGTGATCTAGCAAGTTCTTCTCTATTTACTGACCCCCCAAAAGGACACAAACATGCACCTCTGTCTCTATGACTGCCCCTAGAAAAACTCTTTACAAGCAACAGTGGGCATAATAGCCCCTGTGTCCATAGATTTCTGGTTGCATTAAAATGGGAAGATGTATTATGACCCAACCTTAATAATGGAATTACTCAATTACTGATGTGTGCAACAACAGGCTTGCATAAAATGCATGATAATAAGAGGAATAAAGCCGGTCAAAGCAAAACAAAAACAAACAAACAAAAACCTCTGCTCTGGGGTTCAGAGAGCAATGAAGAAGAGGAGGATCAACAATTTCCAGAGCTGGAGAAAGTGGGCAGTGTCTTCCATATTCAACAGGTGTGACACAGGTATAATTCAAAGAGACTGGGGCAATATATACAGGTTCAAACCCTATAGGGTCTTTGGAAAGTTCCTAAAGATACACACCGCCCTGATAACTGTCTTCTCTAAAAACCATACTAAATTGCAGCAAAACCAATGTGAATTCTTGCTTTCTGAGCCTATCCTGCTTCTAGATGGGTTCCTAGTACTGAGAAGGGAAAGCAGGCATAGGATTCCACCCCTAACCAAGAAGCATTTTGCAACTGCCAGCTGCTAGGAGAAAGAAAAATTCAATTGTCTTTAATGAGTCCACATTGGGTATATCAGAACAGAACTGCCCTCTATGATTTTGTGAATATGTCTGAGTTTTTCCTTAGAAGGTTTTGGATTTTTGATTGTTTTGACTGTTTTCAGACACACCAGAAGAGGGTATCAGATCCCATTACAGATGGTTGTGAGCCAGCCTGTGGTGCTGGGAATTGAACTCAAGACCTCGGAAAGAGCAGTCAGTGCTCATAAAACCACTGAGTCATCTCTTCAGCCCTCGTTGTGTCTTGTTTTATAAGCAGGAGAAAGAATATGAAGGGTGAGAAGAATAGTGCATAGTGTGTATGGAGAAGAATGTAATTGATACATGTTGTAAAATTTTTCAAAACAGAAAATGCAGCAAACAACCTCAATATACAAGATCAAGAATCTAAATATATTACTTTATGTTAAAATTATTTCTGACAAAGTTTATGTATAAATAAGGTGTGAAAGTGACAAGAGAATGAAACTCAGCACTTTCTAGGAGAATTACAACTGACTGTTTTATGCCATTTTATTTCCATTTTATGAGTCTTCAAGAAATTGAACTATATATAGTTTACGAGGATTAGTTGACTACAGATTTTTTTCAATTTATTTTATTATTCAATTTTCCTAGGAAAGTTGATCTTGATAAAATACCATGCCCCCCAAAATTAATTCAAACAAAAGGTACAAACCATGGCCTGAAAAATATCATGTCTTTAGTGTCTATTTGTGCAAAAAGGTTTTGCCTTCCATAGACATTGGGTAGTCATTTGGTTTATTCTGTACAAAACATAGGTCACTGCCTGGCGGTGGTGGCACACACCTTTAGTCCCAGCACTTGGGAGGCAGAGGCAAGCAGATTTCTGAGTTTGCGGTCAGCCTGGTCTACAGAGTGAGTTCCAGGACAGCCAGGGCTACAAAGAGAAACCCTGTCTCAAAGGAAAAAAAAGAAAGAAAAAATAGGTCATACAATTTTGTCCAATTAGATGCTTTCTGTTCTTATGTAAACCTTTTTACAGTAAAATGTATGCATTCTAACAGCTAAAATTAATGGCATTCAATTTAAAGAGCAAAGCAAGGTGCACTCAAGATTGGTTATGGGAGCAAGCCCCAAAATGTTTTAGATTAAAAGAGAGATTTCAAGCTTGAAGATTCCATTTAGCAAGCATCAGGTGCTTGCTGCTCCCTTCCCCAATACTGACTTCCGTTTGTGCACGTGAGCATCTTTGCCAACCCCGTAAGGAATAGAGAGATTGTGAAATGTACTGAGTGACTCAAAATTCTGCTGAGTTCAAAATGTACGAGATCAGTGGATGACTTCTGGAGTCTTTGATTTAAATTCTCTTTTATCTATTGGTAAGTATAAACCTATTGGGTTTAGCCTGCATCCACTAAGTACAACTTCATTAATGTTTATACCTCTAAAGAAAGGATTCTGAAGATTCTACGAAGTGCCTGCCTTCAAATACAAGATGTCTGAAGACATGTAAAATAGGGTTTTCTAGCAAAATGTTTCTGGGAAGACTCTGGAAGAGGGAATGACTGAATTTTAAAGTCAAGAACACAGGTAAGGACCTTTTTAAGTCTGGTTGATTCATGGGAGATTCCCAACAGATCATAGTTTCCAAAGAGCCATAGTTTCCAAAGACACAAGGCTATTACCTAAGTGTCTATCCTTACTCACTATGGAGTACCCAGGTCAGTATGTTTTGAAGCGGAATTAAACCTTCATCAGCAAAAGAGATTCAGTTCACCCACAATGGGAAATGTATTCCCATTTGTTCTAGTCAAAACCTGAAATAAAATATGTACAAAAGGTCAAGTGACTTGATTCTTGAACTTCAAGACTTGTTAAAAGAAACAAATAAATCAGATGATCATAAGCCTAACGGTTTTCTGCTCCCTGAGGTGACAAGTGAGCTTGGGTTATGAAGATTTTAGGTGAATCCATTATTGAATATCATATAATATTCTGCAAATAAAATGGAATTGGATTATGGAACATATAGATTCGATAGAACTTACTTGTTTATTTACTTGAAAGATTGATTTAGGATAAAATACAGTTATCATAGACTATATATGAAGGCTTAAAACATCTATTTAATATATTGAAATGTAAATACTAAGGACAAATATCTTAAAATATATGATATTTGTATTTCATGATACAAGGTCATAGAAGATATAATTTTGACAATTCAGTCACTGCAAATGGAATATTGCTATTTATAATAAAGTCAGTCATCAAGGATAAGTAACATTTTAAGAATAAATGGTTTTATAATTGGTAGAATTATAAGTTGGTAAAAGATTACTTAAAAGCACACATATATATATATATATATATATATATATATATATATATATACACATAACTTATAATGTTTTAACATTAAGGTTGAAATCAGATGATTGTGTATATTAAAGAAAATGCTTTAACCCATTATTTAACCCATATGAAGGCTTAAAACATCTATTTAATATATTGAAATGTAAATACTAAGGACAAATATCTTAAAATATGTGATATTTGTATTTCATGATACAAGGTCATAGAAGATATAATTTTGACAATTCAGTCACTGCAAATGGAATATTGCTATTTATAATAAAGTCAGTCATCAAGGATAAGTAACATTTTAAGAATAAATGGTTTTACAATTGGTAGAATTATAAGTTGGTAAAAGATTACTTAAAAGCACACACACACACACACACACACACACACACACACATATATATATATATATATATATATATGTCACTTATAATGTTTTAACATTAAGGTTGAAATCAGATGATTGTGTATATTAAAGAAAATGCTTTAACCCATTATTATGTATGTGTAAATTATGAGTCTTAATTATGACAAGTTGACATTCAGAACTAAACTCTTAGAAACTTTTAAAAATAAAATCACACTCCAATTAATCACAGACCTAATGTGTAAATCTGAAGTACATTGTTTTACCTTTTAAGTTGCAGTATTTTATTAATTCTTAAGTTAGGTCGCAAAAGTGACTTAGCTATGACATTCCATGTGTCTGTGCAATCCTACATGTTCCTCTCCACACTGCCCTCCATGGGACCCTAAGGTCCCCCTGCTGTTCGTTTTCTTCCATCTCCTAAAGTCCCAACTTCTACACCCATATAAGGCTACACAGTCTTCTCCTCTATGCTGTTGCTCTCTCTTTTATGGGTGCTTCCTCCACTGCTGTAATGCCTTTCAACACATACATACATTAAAATGTAGATATTATATCTTGAGTCTGGCCTATTTCACCTAGTATAATAATCTCCAGCTCCACTTTCCTAAACATTTCATGAGTACTAATCTCTAATGATACATATGTGTACATATATAGCACTTTTTATATTTATATTTATTGATATATACATATACACATATCTCTATCTATATTTATATGTATGTCTATATCTATCTATATAAGCCACTTAATCCATTCATCTGCTGGTAGATATACACGTAGGCTGGATTCATTTCCAAGCACCAAGGAGAGAACTATAATGAACACAGATGAGAAAATACCTCTGCAGCTCCCAACTTAGAATAGTCTCAATAATCGAACAACATTACTACAACATGCTCAATTAAGAAGACCATTGTAGCATACTGTTATGATTTTGTTGCTATGAAAATGCTTTAAAATGTTTATTTATTACTGAGTGGGCCAGGACATAATTGAAATTGGGCATATGTTTATATACTATGGCCAGAATATAAACTCTATGCTGACTTTGGGAAAAAATAGTATCAATAATACTATTTTTAGTATTATCATTTTTAGTATAATGGTACCTCATAGAAGGACTCTGATTCTTTATGGTTCAAAGAAAGTCATACAGAATACTAACTTATCTTTTACTTTTAGTGTTCTCTAAATAGTTAGTTGTCTCTCCCACACTAAGCATCAGCCAAAGGGCTCTGTGGTTCTGTCAGCTGAAGCTGCAGATTCTCAGTTTATTAGGTCAAGAAACACTAGTCACTTTGACAGAAGCCAGCGGAACACAAGAGAAGTGCAGTTCCGATGGATATTCCAAAGACAAGTCATACCATAGGTGTGTGATTCAAAATGTGTGGGGGCCTCAATTACACCTAGAGTTTGTAGACTGAAGATAGGAGGTATTGTATATATAAGCTTAAATTATCTTTCCTTCCCATTTCTCTATATCCAACTCCAAATTTGAGAACTTGAAATAAAGATAGCTAACACATTGGGCTTTCTAAAAATGAGATGATGCTACTTTATTAGTTAACCCACAAATTCCATTTTGGTTTTTAAGATCTGTTGTTTAGTTGACATTATATCCTTTACCACACACAGCATAATAAAATAAAACACCAGATGAACTGGATGGTACAATATATTCAGGAAAGAAAAGCTTTTAAAAACCTAGCAAGCAAAATAACACATCAAATTATCTTATATGGAAATCCAAAGTCAAGCACAATAAGTGAAAAATCTATATTCATAACAGAATGTTTAAGATATACAATACAAAATATAGGTGATTTACTATTATGTTATTATAGTAAACCATGAAGTGCACACATGATAGGAAAAAATGAGAAAATTAGGATTTAAGAATTTGAATTTGTCTGTGAAGGTATCCACATAAAATTTCAAGCTTTGAGAAACTGAGGTACTAGAGTCTCAAGGTAAAGTCAGGACTAAGCTATGTATCAGATATTGTCGACAAGAACAACAACAGAAAAGTAGATTATGGTTCAAGAATTTTTAAAAAGCTACCCAAGTATGCAGGTGCCTGGCTTAATTCATCTTCAAGCAACCCAACATCAGTCTAACATCTTTTCGAAATCCAGCAGATTGTATGTAAAATGTCAGGTTGGAATATCACTCAGAGGTGAGAGGCGGGTCACGCCAAGAACACATGTTATCTTGAAATCAGAAAGCAGGGGTCACAGATGTCTGGCTGACAGCAAGCTGACAACCGAAACAAACCTGAGAGTCACACAAATCCAGAATGAAACACAGCTGTAGGAACCACAGCCTCCTCCCATGAAGCAATAGCTGGGGCATAGCTGCAGAACAGCTCCTAGTTATAATTGCTAATAATATTCCCTGGCCTACATTTACTCTGATGTACAATCGAGAGAGGATCCACATGCACACACGATTTATAAGATTCCCCATCAATGTAATTACAGCAATTGGGAGTCATTCATACAGATGTTTGGCCTTACAGAATCATTTCAGGATTAACACAGTATGGCATGTAATGCCTTTCATTCCTACATGGTGTCTCAGACTTCTCCGCATTCAATTTGATAAGGACTGTGGTAGCAATCTACATTTAATTTTAATCTTGCAGAAAATTGGGTGCTAAGTCAGTAAGCCAGAACGCAACAACAAAAGAGTTATTTATGAGTCTGGAGAAAAACCGGCTTCTGCATCACAAATCATTGAGTTTATTAGAACTCCTAGCTAGGATAATCTTAGAGACAATCTGGTCATTGTGCATGTGAGAAAAAATAGCTACCTAGAGAGATGGAGAAGGGAGCAGGTGGCTGTGCAGCTGCATGCTGAAGGCTGGATTAGGACCTGAGTCTTGGACTGTGGAAAGGAGTGTCTTCCACAAGCATCCATCATCTTCCACAATATATATTGTACAGCTTGAAACCATCGATATTGCCCTACTCTGGTCTGCTAGATAGGCATGAAAAGTTTCTACTGAAAGGCATTTTATAGCTCTAAGAAAGGGAGTTTTGGAACACATGCGTATATTTTGGTGTATCATTTGTATAGATATATGTGCTATTTATACATAAATACATATGGGTTATCTATCACATTTTAGTATGTTTTATTATATTTACTCTTTTGTGTAAATTACAGCCATTTGTGCTTATATATTGTTGCCATGACTGTAATATGGGTTAGAAAATCTGGAGGGAAAAACTATCTTCCTGAAATAATAAAACCACACGTTAGCTGTCTTAGTCAGGGTTTCTATTCCTGCACAAGAATCATGACCAAGAAGCAAGTTGAGGAAGAGAGGGTTTATTGAGCTTACACTTCCACAGTGCTATTCATCACCAAAGGAAGTCAGGGCTGGAACTCAAGCAGGTCAGGAAGCAGGAGCTGATGTAGAGGCCATGGAGGGATGTTTCTTATTGGCTTGCTCTGCTTGTTTTCTTATAGAACCCAAGACTACCAGCCCAGGGATGGCACCACCCACAATGGGCCCTCCTCTCTTGATCACTAATTGAAAAAATGCTTTATAACTGGATCTCATGGAGGCATTTCCTCACCTGAAACTCCTTTCTGAGTGCTAACTCCAGTCTGTGTCAAGTTGACACACAGAACCAGCCAGCGCATTAGCCTAGGATGCCACTCTTTCACTCAAAGCCCAAACTCAAATGCAGCTCCTTCCTCCACATAGGAGCTTTGTCAGAAGCATTTACAGTTAATATTTATGTAAATAGATAAGCATATTCTTTGTTTAAAAAGGGAGAAAATACTGGTGTTGAGGGGAACGTAGTGGTTTAAACCCAGTAGTTAATTTCTCCTTCCCTTCATGTGTTCTTTAAAACTGTTTTTGAACTGAAACTTCACACAAGCGCCCATGGATTTTGATAAAGGTCCCACTTCTCTCTGGAAGCATGGAGTTCAATTGTTAGGAACCTCAATATTAGCACTTATTTATTCTTTTAAGAACAAAACATCTTCAAAAGTTAAAAAGAAAGTCCACACCAATACTGTAAAATCACTTTTCCTTCTGTTCTGTTCAGATCTTGCCTTGTTGGCACTCTGTAAGCAAAACTGGTGTCAGATTATCTGACTATGAGGATGTATGTCTGCTTACTTTACAAATCAATAATAACATATGGCACCATTTAACTCTTACTCTATGTTGGCTGGAAACTGTTTTAGCTACATCAAGACCTGCAGTGTATGAATGCTCTCTGTGTGCAAGCCACCTTTCCTGGATAAATGTAACTACCACTTCTCATCAAGGAAGCTTTCTTTACCACATAGGAAGACCATCCCAGAGAGCCATGATTGGACTCAAGTCAGAGATCAACATATTGTGGGGCATCCAGCCTCATTGGAGACATCAACACAGCTCTTGCATCTGTGGCTCAGGGAACATGGAGAAAGAATGGAGAAGAAATACAGAAAGACTGTAAGAGCCAGAATACCAGGAAATCGGCAGTGAAATGGTCTCTCCTTAGGACGTCTGCATAACTAAGACTGGTGTAATAGCAATGCCAATAGAATGGCATTTAACATGGGAGGGGGGATTTTGCAGGGTCCCAACTATAGACAAGCAACTACAGGCAACTAATGACTGCTTCTCCAAGTAATGAGCCTCTTTATTGGTTGTCCAATGTGGAGTGGTCAACTATGAAGCTATAGCACACACACACACACACACACACACACAGAGAGAGAGAGAGAGAGAGAGAGAGAGAGAGAGAGAGAGAGAGAGAGAGAGACTGACTCAGCAGGTTTTATCTATATTTGTGTATGTATCTATATACATATTTACATGCATATTTTAATGATAATCAAAGAATAAGAAAGTTATAAGCTTAAAAGTGGAGCAGGGGACATGGGAGGGGTTCAAAGGAGGCAAGATAGGAAAGAGAGAAGGGGATTCTAACCCATTCCAACATAAAATATATTTTAAAGGCCTCTTGAACAGGGGTGGAGATTGAAATAAGCTACATAAGATGGACAGGATAGGCAGCTCCAGATACACAGAGATATCCGGAGTTTAAGATCACTTGGGATACAGACCGCCAGACTTCTGCCTGTACCCAAGACCTGGGCAGCTCTGTGTTTTGTCTGTGTGCCAGCCCTGATATAGGTTGATTGCCCTACAGAGTAATATGCACTTGGAGGGACTCCCCACCACCATCTTCACTCCCAGTCGGACAGAACAGGCAGCTCCAGGTACACAGAGACAACCCGAGTATAATATTGCTTGGGGCAAGGCACACCAGGGCTCCAATGGCACCCAAGAGTAGGGTAGCCCATCAGCAATCTGTGCCAGGGGATTCCCAGTCATCCAGAGGTACAGAAATAGCCTTATAGGCTTACAGGAAGTTCAAGCACCAAACAGTGACAACAGGACCAACTAACACCAGAGATAACCAGATAGCAAAACGCAAATATAGCAATGTTACTAACAGAAATCAAGGCAATATGGCAGCACCTGAACCCAATTCTCCAAAAACAGCAAGTCCTAGATACCCCAACACACCAGAAAAACAAGATTTGGATTTAAATCATTGGTCATGATACTGTTAGAGGAACACAAGAAGGACATAAATAAATCTCTCAAAGAAATGCTGGAGAAAAATGGATCAAAATGTAGAATTACTTACAAGGGAAACACAAAAATCATTTAAAGAAATTCAGGAGAAAATGGGTCAACAGAAAGAAGCCAATAAAGAGGAAATGAAAAAATCACTTAAAGAAACACAGGAAAACTTGGGTAGAAAGGCAGAAGTCATGAAAGAGGAAACACAAAAATCTCTTAAAGAATTAGAGGAAAACACAAACAAGTGAAGGAACTGAGCAAAGCCATCCACAATCTAAAAACAGAAGTAGACACTACTAAGAAATCACAAAGGGAGACAACTTTGGAGATAGAAAACCTTAGGAAGAAATCAGATGCAAATACCAATAACAGAATAGAAGAGATAGAAAAAATAATCTCAGATGCTGAAGATACCATAGAAAGCGTTGGCTCAGCAGTCAAAGAAAATGCAAAATGTGAAAAGCTTATAAACCAAAACATCCAGGAAATCCAGGACACAATGGAAAGACCAAACCTGAGGATTATAGGTATAAATGAGAGTGAAGATTTACAACTTAAAAGGCCAGCAAATATCTTCAACAAAATTCTGGAAGAAAACTTCCCTAACCAAAAGAGAGAGATACCCAGGAATATACAAGAAGACTACAGAACTCCAAACAGACTGGACCAGAGCAGAAATACCTCCCGCCACATAATAATTAAAACTGAAAATGTACTAAACAAAGAAAGAATATTAAAGGCAGTAAGAGATAAAGGCCAAGTAACATATAAAGGAAGACCTATCAGAATCACACCAAATGTCTCACCAGAGACCATGAAAGCTAAGAGATCCTGGGCAGATCTCATGCAGACTCTAAGAGGACACAAATGCCAGACAAGACAACTATACCCAGCAAAATTCTCAATCACCATAGATGGAGAAACCAAGAAATTCCATGATAAAACCAAATGTACACAATATCGTTCCACAAACCTAGCCCTACAAAGGATAATAGGTGGAAAACGCAAATACAAGGAGGGAACCTACACCCTGAAAAAAGCAAGATAGTAACCTTCTTTCATCAAACCCAAAAGAAGATAAAAACGCAAACATAAAAATAACATCAAAAATAACAGGAAGTAATAATCACTATTCCTTAATATCTTTTAACGTCAATGGACTCAATTCCCCCAATAAAGAAGCATAGACTAACAGACTGGATACATAAACAGGACCCTAAATTTTTCCTGCATACAGAAAACACACCTCAGTGTCAAAGACAAACACTACCTCAAAGTAAAAGACTGGAAAACAATTTTATAAGCAAATGGTCTCAGGAAACAAGCCGGAGTAGCCATTCTAATATCAGATAAAATTGATTTTCAACATAAAATCATCAAAAGGGACACAGAAGGACACTTCTTACTGGTCAAAGGAAAAATCCATCAAGAAGAACTCTCAATTCTGGGCATCTATGCTCCAAATTCAAGGGCACCCTCATTTGTAAAAGAAACTTTACTAAACCTAAAAGTACACATTGCACCTAACACAATAATTGTGGGTGACTTCAACACTCCACTCTCCTCAATGGACCAATCAGGAAAAGAGAAACAAAACATGGACACAGTGAAACTAATTGAAGCTTTGTACCAATTGGATTTAACATACACACACACACACACACACACACACACACACATATATATATATATATATATATATATATATATATATATATATATATATATAGAGAGAGAGAGAGAGAGAGAGAGAGAGAGAGAACATTCTATCCTAAAGCAAAAGAATATATCTTTGTCTCACCACCTCATGGTACCTTCTCCAAAATCGACCAGATAATTGGTCACAAGGCAAACCTCAACACATATAAGAAAATCAAACTAATCCCATGCCTCCTATCAGATCACTATGGAGTAAGAGTGGTCTTCAATAGCAACAAAAACTATAGAAAGCCCACATACATATGGAAGCTGAACAATACTCTACTGAATCATACCTTGGTCAAGGAAGAATAAAGAAAGAAATCAAAGACTTTCTAGAATTTAATGAAAATCAAGGCACAACATACCCAAATTTTTGGGACACAATGAAAGCAGTGTTAAGAGGAAAACACATAGCTCTAAGTGCCTCCAAAAAGACACTGGAGAGAACATACACTAGCAGCTTAACAGCACACCTTAAAGCCCTGGAACAAAAAGAAGCTAATTCACCCAGGAGGAGTAAAAGACAGGAAATCATCAAACTCAGGGCTGAAATCAATCAAGTAGAAACAAAGAGAACCATACAAAGAATCAACAAAACCAGGAGCTGGTTCTTCGAGAAAAACAACAGGATAGATAAACCCTTAGTCAGACTAATCAGAGGACACAGAGATAGTATCCAAATTAACAAAATTAGAAATGAAAAGGGAGATATAACAACAGAAACTGAGGAAATTAAAAAAAAATCATCAGATCCTACTACAAAAGCCTGTACTCAACACAACTGGAGAATCTGGAGGAAATGGACAATTTCCTAGACAGATACCAAATACCAAAATTAAATCAGGATCAAATAGATCATCTAAACAGTCCCATAACCCCTAAAGAAATAGAAGTGGTTACTGAAAGTCTTCCAACCAAAAAAAGCACAGGACCAGCTGGTTTTACTGCAGAATTCTATCAGACCTTCAAAGAAGACCTAACACCAATACTCTTCAAACTACTCCACAAAATAGAAACAGAAGAAATACTACCCAACTCTTTCTATGAAGCTACAATTATGCTGATATCAAAACCACACAAAGATCCAATAAAAAAAGAGAACTTCAGACCCAGTTCCCTAATAAATATCGATGCAAAAATACTCAATAAAATTCTTGCCAATCGAATCCAAGAACACATCAAAACGATTATTCACCATGATCAAGTAGGCTTCAGAATCCCAGGGATGCAGGGATGGTTCAATATATGGAAATCCATCAACACAATCCACTACATAAACAAACTCAAAGAAAAAAACCATATGGTCATTTAATTAGATGCTGAAAAAGCATTTCACAAAATTCAGCATCCTTTCATGCTAAAAGTCTTGGAAAGAACAGGATTTCAAGGCCCATACCTAAACATAGTAAAAGCAATATTCAGCAAACCGGTAGCCAGCATCAAACTAAATGGAGAGAAACTTGAAGAAAACCCACTAAAATCAGGGAGTAGACAAGATGCCCCCCCTCTCCATATCTTTTCAATATAGTACTTGAGTTACTAGCTAGAGCAATTAGACAACATAAGGAGGTCAAAGGGATACGAATTGGAAAGGAAGAAGTCAAACTATCACTATTCACAGATATGATAGTATACTTAAGTGACCCAAAAACTCCACCAGAGAACTCCTACAGCTGATAAACAACTTCAGCAAAGTGGCTGGTTATAAAATCAACTCAAGCAAATCAGTAGCCTTCCTATACTCAAAGGATAAGCAGGCTGAGAAAGAAATTAGAGAAATAATACCTTTCACAATAGCCACAAACAGTATAAAGTATCTTGGTCTGGCGCTAACCAAACAAGTGAAAGATCTGTATGAGAAGAACTTCAGGTCTCTGAAGAAGGAAATTGAAGAAGACCTCAGAAAATGGAAAAATCTTCCATGCTTGTGGATTGGCAAGATTAATATAGTAAAATGGCCATCTTGCCAAAAGCAATATACAGATTCAATGCAATCCCCATCAAAATTCCAACCCAGTTCTTTATAGAGTTAGAAAGAGCAATTCTCAAATTCATCTGGAATAACAAAAAACCCAGGATAGCTAAAACTATTCACAACAGTAAAAAAAATTCTGGGGGAATCATTATCCTGGACCTCAAGCAGTACTACAGAGCAATAGTGTTAAAAACTGCCTGGTACTGGTACAGTGACAGGCAGGTAGACAAATGGAATAGAATTGAAGACCCAAAAATGAAGACCTATGATCACTTGATCTTCAACAAAGGAGCTAAAACCATTCAGTGGAAAAAAAGATAGCCTTTTCAACAAATGGTGCTGGTTCAACTGGAGGTTAACATGCAGCAGAATGAGAATTGACCCATTCTTATCTCCTTGTACTAAGCTCAACTCCAAGTGGATCAAGGACCTCCACATAAAACCAGACACACTGAAACTAATAGAAAAGAAACTGGGAAGGGGTGGGTGGGAGGACAGGGGAAGAGAAGGGGGCTTACGGGACTTTCGGGGAGTGGGGGGGCTAGAAAAGGGGAAATCATTTGAAATGTAAATAAATTATATCGAATAAAAAAATATAAAAAAAAAAGAAAAGAAACTGGGGAAGACCCTTGAGGACATGGGCACAGGAGAAAAATTCCTAAACAGAACACCAATAGCTTATACTCTAAGATCAAGAAGACCATTGACAAATGGAACCTCATAAAATTACAAAGTATCTGAAAGGCAAAGGGCACTGTCAAAAGGACAAAACAGCAACCAACAAATTGGGAAAAGAGTGTCACGAACCCTAAATCTGACAGGGGGTAATATCCAATATATGCAAAGAACTCAATAAGTTAGGCTCCAGAGAACCAAATAACCTTATTAGAAAATGGGGTACAGAGCTAAACAAACAATTTTCACCTGAAGAATTTCAAATGGCTGAAAAGCACCTTAAGAAATGTTCATTAGGGAAATGCAAATCAAACAACCCTGAGATTTCACCTCACATCAGTCAGAATGGCTAAGATTAAAAATTCAGGATACAGCAGGTGTTGGTGAGGATGTGGAGAAAGTGGAATACTCCTCTACTTCTGGTGGGATTGCAAGCTAGTACAACCACTTTGGAAATCAGTCTGGCAGTTCCTCAGAAAACTGGGCATGACACTTCCGGAGGATCCTGTTAAACCACTCCTGGGCATATACCCAGAGAATTCCCAGGCATGCTCCACTATATTCAAAGCAGCCTTATTTATAATAGCCAGAACCTGGAAAGAACCCAGATGTCCCTCAGTGGAGGAATGGATACAGAAAAATGTGGTATATTTACACAATGGAATACTACTCAGCAATTAAAAACAATGAATTCATGAAACTTTTAGGCAAATGGTCGAAACTGGAAAATATCATGCTGAGGTAATCTAATCACAAAAGAATACACATGGAATGCAGTCACTGATAAGTGGATATTAATTGGCCCCGAAGCTCTGAATACTCAAGACACAATTAACATATCAAATGACTCCCAAGAAGAAAGAAGGAGAGGGCCCTGGTCCTGGAAAGGCTTGATCCAGCATTTTAAGGGAGTACCAGGACAGAGAAATGGGAGGGGGTGATTTTTGAATGGGTGGAGGGGAGAGGGCTTATGGGACTTATGGGGATGGGGGAACCAGGAAAGGGGAAATCATTTGGAATGTAAACAAAGAATATAGAAAATAAAAATATATATATCTTAAAAATGCATTACAGGGACAAAGAAGCAGAGACTGAAGAAATGTGTGGCCAGTGACACACCCAACTTGAGACTTATCTCACGGGTAGGCACCAATCCCAGTTTCTGACACTATTAGTGGTTATATGTTGTGCTTACAGATAGGAACCTTGCATAGCTTCTTCTGAGAGGCTCTGCCCAGCAGTTGAATGGGACAGATGCAGATAGATACCCATAACTAAACATTGGACCCCTATGGAAGAGTTAGGGAAAAGATTGAAGGCCCTGAAGATGGTGCAATCTCACAAGAAGACCAACAGTGCCAACTAACCTGGACCCCTGAGAGCTCCCAGAGACTAAGTCACCAACCAAACAGCATTTGCAGGCTGTTCCAAGGCTGTTGTCACATACGCAGAAGAGGACTGCCTTGTCTTGGCTCCATGAAAGAGAATGCTCCTAACTCTGCAGAGACTTGATGCACCAGCCTGGGGAATACTGGGGACATCCTCTCAGAGGCAAACGGGGAGGGGGGAGGGGAGAAACCCTGAGAGAGGGCACAGAGAGGTGGTGTAGCAGACTGGCCTTGACAGAAATCTGCCTGCCTCTGCCTCCCAAGTGCTGGGATTAAAGGTATGCATCACCATGGCCCAGCTAGCACTTGGGATTTAAATAAATAAATATATTTTTAAAATTACAATTATTCATATTTTATTAACATGTAGACTAGTCTATAATGTGTGATGTTAGTTTAAAGAAGTCAAATATTTTGTATTGCATGAGCATGTCTATTAACTGTCTATTTTTAGTATTGTAGTAAAACTATAAAATCTGTTCTTTGAAAACAAATGAAATATGATATATCCTTCAAGCAACCCACCCTCAGGTAATTTCTTAAACTTTATATAAATCTATGCTGGTATCTAGAATGTCTTGAGTGTGCATAAGGCCATGCAGAGAATCAATCTACAAATACACACACACACACACACACACACAAGAGGTATAGAAATCACAGATAATGTCAAATACAGATATACATCTCATTCTCCTCCTCCTACAAAACATTCTGTGAAGAGCTGAGTATGATACAGGGAAACTCTGTCTTCAGATAGTCTATTTCTACTTACAAATTCAAATGTTACCTACACAGTATAGTTTCGGGCTTTAGCTGTAAGCTCTGAACATTATTTTTACAGTAGGCAGACGTGGTAGGCTTCACAAAACACCCATGAGTATCTTCACAGGGCAGATATAAACTCTTCTTTCATTTTGTAAATCATTGTGTCATCCCCAAAAGACACTGCTGTTCCTAGGCATGGATCCAAAGTTTGGCTTCACTCAAGAGTTAGCGGGCTACATACATCTTCAGAAAATAATTCAGGACAAGGGTGGTATCACCTTGAAAGAACTGAGTATTTAACATTGCTTCAAAGACAGAAATGCATGCTAAATGAATGACAATGGATCTGCCCTTTGCTGACAGTCTAGAGTTTCTAGACTGTCTTGAAGAAGTCTAGAAGGCCATCCTGAAGGAGGCTTGGGCAGAGCTCACAGAACGTTTGCATGCGGGTGGCACACCATTAACACTTCCCAAAGCCTTTCTGAAGGGGAGATATCTCATAAGGTGTGAAATACAGTTCTCTAAAGCAGTAATGAGGCTCCAAGAAGACTCAGTTAACAAAAAGACTGAGTTGGGCCTGGTGGTACATGCCTTTGATCCCAGCACTTGGGAGAGAAATGGATCCCTGTGAGTCCAAGGCCAGCAAAGTCTGCCTAGAGAGACCGCTGTCTCAAAAAGAAAAGAGAACTCTGGACATGAAAGGAACTCACTTTTTCTACTATTCCATTTTCTTCAAGAGAACAGTGACTACTGGATACTTAAATAATGATTTAAAAAAAAAAGCTTTAGAAGTATAAATATCTGATAGCCTGGGTTTATTATTTGGTATTCCAGGTCTGTTTCAATGGGTTATTCTTCAAGGCATCTCTTGAGATATGCAGGACTTTCTATCTTCCACTCATCTGCCCTGTGGATTCTTTTGTTATCACAAGGCACCTTGAATGGTAATGGTCCCAGAATATACTTTGTGATATTGTGCCTGGGCAGTGATGGGTAGTTGACTGAATTGCTAGGATTTTCCTACAGATAATTCAGTCATCGGGCCTTAAGTGCTTCCACAGGGATTTTGCAGACACCTTGCCTTCTATGTGTGAATAACAAATATCTCTAATTTTTCAGAAAATCAGATGTCAGGTGTACCTCTGCCTCAACTTTGCTGTAGTGTCAGAGCAGAAAGCTCTGCTGAACTGTTCTTGCTGGGTACCAAGCTGTGGGGCATTAGTGGCCTATTCTTGCAGGTACCAAGAAGGTTGTACGACTGGCTCATTGTTGCTATGGTACCAAGGTAGAAAGCACTTCTGAGTCATCCTTGTTTGGCACAAAAGTGGAAGCATTGCTGGGCCATCCTGGGTACCACTGGGAATCTTTTATGTTAAGAATCCCAGCACCTTTTGTAAATACAGTTGGCAGTTGGAAGAATGGGTTGTGTTAAATTTAAATACTTTTTCCTACCCACAGGAGGCCAGGTCTAGACAGTAGAAGAAATATTGCTTCCTACTTCTTTGGAAGTTTGGTTGAGTGATTTATCATCTTTAGTCACCAGATTTCTCCAAACAGAAGAACAGAAGGAGAAATTATTAAATAAAATTTCTTCCTTCTCTACAGGAGACCCAGATGACAATGGCAATTTGTTAACTTCTGGAAGTAAAAGAGTGATTAGGGAGAAATAAATCTTCTAGCATTTCCCTACATCTTGAACTCCTTTTATGACTGCCTGTTGCCAAGTTCTGCATACATTCTAGCTTCATCTTGACAAAGTTGTAAGCAGAGGTGATATCCAATCACTTTGGTGATTAGTTGTAGGATCTTTCTTAAGTGTAATGCAAAGCGATAATCAATAATCAATATCTGTGGATGGTACTCTTTGTAACCATGCAGGAATGACTGTATACATTGATAGGACTATTATGAGAAACTATTGACATGTAGATACAACAGAGTGCTTGTATCTGCCATAGTCAGGATCTGATTTAATCACCTATGAGCACACATTACACATCTGCCTCTCTGCTACAATCCCAGCTCACTCTGGTGAATATATCTTTGCTCTGTTTTCCAGGTAACCTTGGTCTTGGGCATCAATCCATCTATGGTCATCTAGTAATGAATGCATCGTCTTTTGCATGCACACCCTTTGTTCCAGTCGGAGATTATTCCAGTGCTATGTTGTATTACAGACATTAAGAGCTAAAACAAATGGATCAAAATATTTGAGAATGAGCATTCTCTAGTCCATTGCATCAATCAAGCATAAATCTTAGAGAAAAAACAACTGATCAATGGTGTGATCCTATGTGCGATGGATTTAACAATGGATAAGCATCTTATTACTACTCTTACTTTTAAATAAATATAGAAACAAAGAAATTCTAGACCCTTTAACTCTTGGTTTCATTTATTTAACACTGAGATTCTCACCTTTTTATCAATCTAACATAAAAGACAATTAATGTTTCTTGGGTCTGCTTCAATTGATTCTGAAAATAATTCATGGTGAGGGACCCAGACTAGACAACTCCAGTTTGCCTGTCCTCAACACCAATTTTATTTTTAACATGTAAACATTGGAATGTTCACTAGTCATGGCACTGATAGAAGATTTTAGCACATGCCCTTTTAACCCAAAGTTGTCCAAGGATAGGTTGGACTCTCTGGGGAGCCCTCTTATTTATTGGAAGGTTTATCACTGGCAAAATAATTCCATTTCATTATCAATATTATATTTCCTCTTTCTGATGGACAAAAGCAGAGTCACATTCTCTGAGGTTCTGTACTGTGGCACGACTTTGTGTAAATAAAGATTGCAAAGTCTAAAACATTGGCTGAAATCAGTGATAACTTCCAGAGACGGGCAGGGGATGTCACACAATCCTAAAAGGTAAAAAGATCGTTTAGAATTGAATGGATTCATTATAACAAAACAGGATGCCAAAAAGGGGCTTGCTGGTGGTCTTAGAGTCCTCGCTGAAACTACCCTTAACACACTGCAGTGTGATGAGATTGGGTATTGTGCCCTGCCATGGAGATGGATCATGTAATCTAAATGTCAACTCTGTGTTTTCTGACTAAGAATCGATGAAAGAGTAAATATGTCATATATACATGTAAAAATAATACACAGATTCAGAGGATTGAATACAGAAGCAGATTCTAGGATTCAGACATCTTCCATCAAACTAAATTTTGTACTGTGTAATTAATGCTAATAATATCAATAACTAAATGCTCAGCATATTTGTCCTTGAACTAATTAATCATTACTTACAGAGTTCTGAGTTGAAAATATGTCTTTGACTTCATATAAATACATATATTCTCCATAAACATAAGGTTAAGGATCTTATAACAATGTCTCAGAATGATAAAAGTTCTCAGGCTTGAAAGCTTGAGAGCTGATTTTCAAAAATCAGCAGTAGCACTCAGATCAAAGAACTCCTCCACCTATGCCAATGTAGCCAATGGGTCTCAGTTAATTCATGAACTACACCAAGTGCCAGATTTCATAAAAGAGACCTTATCAAGCATTCTTGTGTCTTCCTTTCAAAGGGAATTATCAGAAACACACCCATTCCATTTATTTGCTTGGAAAAAAAAAAAACAGAAATTCTACACTGAGAGGTAACTTTAAATCTTGAGCTTTATACACTTCACCTATGGAAAGTATCCATACTTATTTAACTCTTACACCCTGCAGCCATTGATTTACACGTATTTTTCTAACCACCCAATAATCAATCAATAACAAATTTGAGGAGGGATTTGAGTAAGGAAGAGAAGAAACATGACTTCGAGCAGTAGCTTCCTGCCCATCACCATCCGCCTGCCGCTCTCCTGGATGTTCTTCAAGGAACCTGCAATGCATGCTTCCCCTGCTAACATCTCTGTCTCTGCAAATCACACAGTTGCTACTTTTATCACTCCACTCTTCCCTATAAATTTTAAAATCTGTTAGAGAGAAGAAGGATCAGAGGCAGTTGTTCTTTTATAGGGATATCTGACCAGATGCCTTGGGATTCATAATATTTGATATTTAGTGCTCTGTGGCCAGAAGGTGAACCAAAATTTAATACAGCTAGACAGATCGCCCATTCTGGGAAATAACGACTTCAGACTTTTGTGCGGATGCAGTCACGTGGGCGGTGCATCTCAGGAACTGCTCCCCCTCTAATCTCATATCAGCTAATAGAGACTTTATATAAATTGCGGCCAACTATAAAACCTTAGATTTAAAGGATACTAAAAAGTTGGTGGTGGCTGGCTCAATGAGCTCACCACGGAAGGACAAATCAAATCCTGAGAAGACGGATGAAAGTTATATAGAAATATTATGAGAATGAAGCTAAATTAACTAAAGAACAGTAGAGAGTGTCTTAGCGGCGTGGTGCATATCAATAAGAGCCTGGGAAAGTATCTTAATGGGATCTGAAAGGTAAGATCAAGGTCAAAACTCATGAAATCCGGTGTGTCTGTTTAGTCCTCCACTACAAGCAAGTTCTTTCAAGTGACATTTGACTTGTAAATTAGCCAACGTTCATTTTCTAAATTTTTGCTACTGTTTAACCTTCACAAGAAAGAAGGCTAAATAATTAACAAAATTCGGGTATTTTAAACTTTTCAGTGCTAGTAAATTATATTATCTTTGGTGGGGGCAGCAAAGACAAGGCTCATTCTATCACTCAGACTAGACTTTGACTCACATTAATCATCTCTCGGGGTCTCAAGTGTACACCCAAGCCTGGACAACACTTTATTATCTTAAGATTCAAATTCTGTTACTATAGAGAGAGCAAAATCCCTATAGCTGTATTTCCTGTTACTCAAAAATCTTAAAGCAATAGACCCCCTCAGCATTCAATCTCACCCACACTTCCTTCTTCCCCACCAGACTAAAACCACATAAACAGAGCTAAAGCTTCAGAGATTGTGAAGTAGGTGGGGAGAGAAAAAATACAGGGATTAAAACTTTCCAAAGAAGTATCAGTCAGCACCATCTCAGACTCTGACTCTGTCCTCACGGTGCAGCAATGGATGTACCATGTTCTATTTATAGGATTGTTGGTTCACAGCTCCCCTGCTTTCCTGACCATCGGTACTAAATAATAAATTTAATAAATCTCTGAAGATCTCCTAAGATTTTATATAAATGGAGCATATGCAAATTGTGTTAAGAGATCTTGAACTCCAAACCAAAACAGGGAAGAAAAAAATAATCCAACTAGAAAATGTGTCAAAAACATAAAAATATATTTCATCATGCAGGAGAGGTGGATGGGAAAAAATCTGTACATGAAAAGAGTGGAACTTTATTACCCATCAGAGGAATTTGAATGACTTCTATAAAGATATATCATGACACATTTATCAGAATGGTTAAAATTAATGAAAAGCGATGACAGCTGTGAAACCTGAGGAGGGGCATGGTCACTCACATATTGTCTGGAGGGATATGGAGTGACACAGATGTTGGAGGAAATGCTGTGATGATTGTCATTAAGCTAAGCTCACCATTGTCAGACATTCTGGAAACTGCACTCCTGGGAATTTAGCTGATAGACTGCAAACTAAAGTCACACACACACACATACACAACACACACACACACACACACACAAAATCTACATATAGATGTTTATTGTATCTTTGTATTCCTGATAGCTAAAATGGCTGCAATCTAGACAATAAGAAGATGGTTAACAAAGCACACTACTCAATAGAAAGGGGACAATTAACAATGGCAACCAAAAATCTTTCCTCTATTAAACCTTAGTCAGACTCTAAGAAGTCTTTGACTCTACTGAACTTACTCCATAGCCCTTAGATTTTTAGACTGAGCATTAACATAATCTCCAGTATCCTAAAACTACATTTGGCGAGGTGACCCTAATCTCCCCTAAACTACCTACCTAAGAACTCTTAAGGTCATGAGTCAGAAAACACAGAATCCATCCTTCTAATTCTTGAGATTAGATTACACTCTGTTTTCCATCAGTTCTTTTGAAGAAGCCCAGAGCAGGTGACATAGAAGGTTCTTCCTATGAGCTTTTTATTTTCTTGGGTCGTCACCCTCTTGTTGGATTCTGGTCTAGTCCTTCATTCTCTCTTAATTTTGCTTAGCCAACCTTTCACATGGGAGAGTGACATTCTTAACACATGTTAAAGCTACCTTACCATCTTAGTGTTCAGCTTTACTTACCTTTGTCAGTACACAAAACAGACAAGATCCATCTGACTGGGTTGCATTGAGAAAAAGAGAAAATAAGCCAACCCCAGCTTGTACACACTGCCCATTGGCATGTATGTGAAAAATACATTTAGGGATATAGTCACAAAAGTTGGGGACAAAATGATAGCTCCAAGCTGTTAAAGATGAGATATGTGTCAAAGTAAGGGCTTGAAGGTAGCTATAAAAAGCTTTTAGTATAAATGTCAAGCAACCTGTTTTTGTTAATTAATACTAAGTGTGTGCAGCACAATGTTCTCTCTGAGAATATTGCTTGCTGAGTTTGAGAAGTTTAAGCATGTATGACATTGCCTATGTCATTCATCCTCTATAAACCTGTTTAATCAGACCATACTATGAGGGCTACATGGCAAGGAATTTCTCTGAAGGGGAAATAATGTCTGCAAGTTATACAAATTTCCTTAGGATAAAAACTTAAAGCTGGGGGTTAAAGGTAATATTTACCTTTAATATGTTTGAAAATTGAAAATCAGAGTAGCAATTGCATCAAAATTTCCATTAGCCATATTTTCAAGGAAATTACTATTGTAGTAATGGTCCACAGGGTAGGCATACACTGATGAATGGCAGTCCTGTCACTCAAATGATACACAGACAAGGATAATGAGATCCATTCCAATGGTTCTGTGTTCAGTATTAAGTTACATATGACCGTCTTAGTTAGTATAAGGACACCTGTCACATTTGCCCATCAGTGATGCAATAACTCAAGGACATGTTTCCCAGAACATCTTCTGAGAACACAGGCACAGGACTGAATTTCCAGGATTCTGGAAGCCCCTACAGAATAAATAATATGAGCTGTTTCACCCATGAGCATCTCAAATAATGATAAATTTCAGTATGTAGTCTATTATAATGTCTTTAAACATTTGAATCTAGAAGGCTTTTATATTTTTTTATTAAATTTGGTTTGGTTAGAATTTTTTTCCGACCCCACTTCAGTCAGTGTGTGTGTGTGTGTGTGTGTGTGTGTGTGTGTGTGTGTGTTTTATTGACCTTTGTAAAGATATTAGTTCTGAGTTCAGGTCTTAATTTCCTTGGGATGGGACACTGGTCAAGTTTCATGCAGCTTCTCATTAGAATCTCTGTTCTTGGAGGATCAAGCATCTTCTTTAACTTTTCAGACAGGAAAAGACTTCTTGTTGACCTTTCCTCAGGCTGAGAAGATCATACTTCAGGTTCTACAAGCAGATTGTTTGGCAACTGATGTTCTGCCTGCATCTAAAGATGAAGACCCATGAACAAGGAGGGGTGTGGGCTGTGTCCTTGGGTAGATGGTATGGCATTAGTACAATGTCCGTATGTTCTCATGGACGATACTGGGACAGTGATTTGCTTCAAGGTTTATAAATGAGACTGTAGAAGCTTGTCCAATACATAGGTGTGTGTAGCTTTTACCTCAACAATTTTGCTATGCCAATGACTGTCCCTAGTGAGGCAGGATTGCCTGAAGTCACAGATATGCTTTGATCCATGATGGAACTAGATCTGCACTCTACAAGTCATTCCTGTTACTCGCAGATATCATGTCTCACTATATATAGATCTTTGAAAGTACAAGGTATTTTCTAGATCACAATAGTAACATGCTAGAGCCAGGTATGAGGACATCAAGATCCACAACAAGAAAGACATAGACACATCCTTGTCCTGTATTACAGATGCCCATATATCTTGGTGGGTATCTGGTTGTATATGATGTCTTTACTGTTCATCTTGGAAAGTGAAACCTGTAATGAGGCCTTGGCAAAACAGTTGCTTCCGTGGCACCTTGATAATGACAATTGAAACATTATGTGATGGCTTGTATATGCTCAGCCCAGGGAGTGCCACTATTATAAGGTGTGGCCCTGTTCCAGTAGTCCTTTTTGGGAGAACACATGGCACGTAGGTGTGCGCTTTAAGATGCTCATTCTAGCTGCCTGGAAGCTGTCTTCCACTAGCAGCCGTCAGATGAAGATGGAGAACTCTCAGTTCTGCCTTCACCATGCCTGCCTGGGTGCTGCCCTGCTCCTACCTTGGTAAAGAGCCTGAACCTGTAAGCCAGTCCAATTAAATGTTGTCCTTTGTAAGACTTGCCTTGGTCACGGTGTCTGTTCACAGCAGTAAAACTCTAAGACACACTGATACTAGGCCATAAAGAGAATATCAATTTGTCAATAGCACCCTGTAGTCAATAATTTACTGATTACAAAAATACAACTTAGCAAATCCAAACCTCATTGGAGAATGAAAACAACAAAGTCCACAGTACTGTGGTAAAAATTATAGGCACAAGACTTCTATGACATGACTCATGTAAGCTTTGAATTTCATTTGACAATATCCCTTAATAATTGTTAAGGAAATTCTAATCTTAACTCACAGCTGCCAATGTGATATAAAAGGTACTGTTGCATAGAAACACTTATTTTCTCCTTATCATTTCTTATTCTAATTCTCCAAATGTTCAATGAGGACATTGAAATTCTTAATTCAAGTATAATTAATACACAATATTTGAAATATTTAGTCTCCAACCCATGGGAACCCAGTAAAGTCTAAATTCTTTTAAATAGATTATTAGCATTACAGTGGCAATCAAACATGGTTTTGAGAAATATGACTTAAGATAATATTTATTTTAAATAAAAAGCTTGGTTTCATTTTGTCTTGAACCTAATATATCTACATGTTGCCATTACAATTTGTCAAACTAACTGTGTGGGTTATCAACTAATTCTGAACATTTAATGGTAGTCACAATTTAGTAGGTTGCAGTATTATATATTAAATATTAACCCAAAGAGGAAGTGAGAATTTGAGTTACAGGCACCTTAGCTTAATATTCAGTGCCTCTAATATTTCATAAGTCAGTCCAGTGGGACATCATTTCAGTCTTCTATGTAACTCACTTTGTGAATGGAGCACCATTGATTAAGTATACGTGTGTGTGTGTGTGTGTGTGTGTGTGTGCAAACATGCATGTGTGTCACATGCACATAAATGGTAGGATAAATGTACACATTCACTTAAATTTAAGGGACCAGAACAGTGCATTTGCCGCACTTCTCCATCAGTCTCTGTCTTATTGCCTTGAAGCTAAATGTCTTCCAGAGCTAGAAGTTGAGCCTGTCTTCACAGCCAGTGTGTCCCAGGTCCCACCTGGCTCCCCCCTCCATGAAAACCTACACACATGTACACACACAATTCAAAATTAAATAAATACCTTTAAATTTATCTAAAAATGATCAATCAGTGGCCTAAATGTGAAGGGATCACTCAACCAAGCAAGAATATTTCAATGATAGATTTGAACTGTAGAGTGTGGACTGGGTGGGCTTTGAAGGAAACATTTGGAATGACATGTAAAATAGGTAGACACCCACAAAATGGATGTGTGGGTTTTGTTGCCAGACACTAAAAAGAGAAAAACAAAATCACAGCTCACATAGAGCAGTGTGACTATATCAAGAATTCACATGCCAAAACATATGTACTACATGGTTTTTATGAAAACAGCAGCCAGATGCCTTTCCTACAATGGAGATGTGAAGGAAGCTTCACCTCCCCAGATAAGTTACTCACATGTTTCTTTACAATAGAAAAGGCTACATGGTAAGGACTCTGAAAATACGTATTTACTCATGGGTGGAGCACACAGTGTGTTTATGTGATAACATTACATTATATACTGTCTCTTAGTGGTATTTCAGTTAAGGACATTTTGGCTTATAAGAAAGTCTGCCTTTAGCACGAAGGTATTTCTTGTTAATTTCAGAGTACCCTCACTGTGGCTATTAGACAACTTGAACCATATCGTAACTCTGCAAAGCCTAAGAAAGATAGCATTTGCAACTTGACTAACAATGTAATTTATAGAGAGCTGAAATGTGTACAGGGGCATTGCACGCTTCTTATAAAGTGTGTTGTTGTTTATACTATGGAATTGAAGGGACTAACTCCTCTTTATCATCTCCCTATTCATCGTGGAGGAATTAAAATGAAATCAATAATGTGGTAAAATTACCATAAATAAATAAATATATACATACATACATACATACATATATACATGCATATATACATACATACATACATCTCAAAATGAAGCTAACTGGAACTGAGATTCTCAGTTTCCCTGTGATTGACAGCAGCCTGCAAAATAGCTAATCAGTCTGAAAAGACTCTTTTGTGAAAATGAGCTCTTAGACTGAGAGCTGTCAGGATCAATAAATGTGCATCTTAAATTTATAGACAGCCATTCAACGTGAAATTTGCTTAAAATCATTTTCTGCTTATACATTCAATTCCCTGGTCCCCTGTTTAACAGCATTAGTAAGTCACAATACATGACAGTGGACTGGAATGTCATTCTTCTACTTGGGGATACTACTACTGTTGTTTCTGACTAATTAATTAGCCATGTAACTTTCTAAGCATTGACTTATAGGAGCAAGGCAAGATTACTCCAGTTTATTTACTTAGTGTTATCAAAATGAGTATTATTGTAAAGTTGAAGAGTCATTCATTCAAAAGTGCATATCTGATGTCTGGAGAACAGGATATGCTTAATATATCTCTGTGGGTTTAATGGATGGCACATATCCAAACAGTTACCAGCATCTTTAACTGAATGCACACACAGTAATTTATTCTTGCATTTTATTTAAGAAACAGAATGGAGAAGGGTGCAGTCTGCTTCCTCTATCTCCATAGTCCCAAAGTAATATTGTTGCTCAACATAACATATTATTGTGGCATTCTCTCTGCAACTCAAAATCTTGTGTGTGAATGTCTGTGTGTCTATGTCTGTCTGTGGGTTAATGTGTCCATGTGTATGTCTGTGTATCTATGTATGTCTGTATGTCTGTGTGGATGTAGACGGGTGTCTGTGTATGCATATATGTATGTATCTGTGTGTCTCTGTGTGTTTATCTGTCTGTGGGTCTATATGTCTGCGTGTCTGTGTGTTAGTATGTGTTTATGTGACGATGTCTGTGTGTGCATTTTATTGTGATCTGTATGTCTGTGTCTGTGTGTCAGTGTGTGTCTATGTGTGTGTGTCTGTGTATCTATGTTGGTGTGCCTGTGTGTTTGTATGACTATGTGTATATGCCTCTGTATATGTCTCTGTGTGAATCTGTGTGTGTGTATATGTGTGTATGTGTATGTCTGTATATGTGACTGTGTCTGTGTGTCTGTGTGTATATTTCTGTGTGTGGCTGTATGTCTGTGTGTCTATGTGTCTGGTCTGTGTATTGTCATCTGGGATAGGCTTCTTGTCTTATGCCTTGATAATATTCATTCAGAGAAGAATTAATACACAGAGAAACTGAACAAAATAATCAGGCTGATAATCTGAACTCTTGATTCTGTCATTTCCTAATTAGGAATTTACAAAACTAAGAGCCATATAGCAAAAATTAGGTATATATTGTGAAAAAAAGTTGGGATTTTAAGCATTCCTAGAATTGAGTTACCTGCATGGATATATTTTCTGTCATCCCCTTGAAAACCTGTTCCTTCAGACAGATATAAGCTAAAGTATTTTTCAAGGTGTATATGTATTATAAAAAATAACAAAATGTTGCATATTTGGACAATTATTCTTTCCTGCTCTACTAAAGTAGTTTACTTGCCTCTGTACCTGGCACACTTCTGTGGGCACAAAGAGGAGATGAAGGCATCTAGACCTTAAGACAGAATTCTACAGTGACGGCTGCCTCATCTATCAGCTTTAGCTAACCAGAGTGCTTCAGAGACCCCTACATTTAACAACCACAGATTACTCACTAATCCAGTGACATCCTTTCTCTGGACGGACTTTTTCTTTTGGGTTTTACCTTTCCTTTGTCTGAGTGCTAGATGCTAACACTGACTAGACACCTCTTCCTGCCGTGCTGTAGTAACACTTGACACAGACTCTCCATTGGGAACAGCTGGTTGCTCGATGCGAAGTCTGAATTATCCCACTGGCAATCCAATTCACATTTTTATATAACTACAGCTCCCAAAACCGTTTTGTAAGTTTGCTACAGAAAAGGTAGGGATGAGGGATGAGAGAGAGAGAGAGAGAGAGAGAGAGAGAGAGAGAGAGAGAGAGAGACTTACTGTTACAGGTTCTTGTCATCTGTTTACATGATAAAGAATTACAGAAGCAGCTTAAAATCAGATGAACTATCATCCTGCTTCACAGAGCATGCACTGTTGAAAGCAAGTATTGTAACATAATGACTATAGGATTAGGAGGGAAGAAAGTTGGAGACTTAAGGAGAATTGCACAGATGAAGACATGAATGAGGATATAACATAACTGTAACCACTGTGAATCTAATTCATTAATTCCTTTGTTTATAATGCAAATAATGTATTTTTAGTTAATTTACCTCATAGTACAGAATGTGGTTCCACTTTTTTCATGTGACCATGACACAAATGACGTATTTTTAGTTCAGTCACTTCATGATATAGAATATGCCTCCATTTTTTTTTCAGGTGACTCACCAGTATTGGAATCTAGTACCTGCCCTTGGTACTGACTGCCATGTTAAGAATTTCCTCTTCCTTTCTCACCATTAAAACAAAGCAAATACAAGTTTACTACTATTCTAGCTTTCTCAAAATTACTTTGCATTGATTGAAATACCTACCAACTTCTTGCAGAATGCATTGTGCAAAGAAACAAATATACCACTCTAGTCTCCAGGGTATGAGTTCCGCAGCAATTGGATAAGAACTGAGCCATACTGTGGCCAAGTGTCATCCTGACCTCATGGGATAAACAGGCTTTTAACTTATGCAACTGCATTCCATAAATTATTAGACATTCATATACAGACTTACATGCCATTTTAAGTTTAAGCACAACATTCTAAACAATTAAAAAATGATCAGCATTGGTTAGCTAACAGAGTTGATGTTGGCTTGATAAATATGAACACTGTGGGTTTACTTGGAATTACATTTAGCTTTGTGGGTGTTTAAAACTCATCTAAAATTTCTTTATACCTAATCTAATAAAATTATTTCAACATGGCTAAATATATTTAATTCAATTCGTCAGATGGAAGAAGCCAGTCTTGGAGCAAGCTAACTTCTGAGGCACTCTCATGGGTATGGCAAAGAATGCTAGTCAGTTCTCCATTTACGGAAGACTGTGGAATTATTTCCACCATACATTCCATGATGGTGCCCCTGTAGTTGAGGATAAGCTTCAGTGGACATGTTTTGGACCATTATGAAGAGAAGAGAAAACTGACTTTCAAAGCTTCTCTGAGGATGAAGTATGCATGTGCGCATGCGCCCACACAGAGGCAGAGAGAGTGAGAGACAAAGAGATCATAAATTAATAAATAAATGTACTAATTGAAAGGCTCACAAAACAAACAACAATACTGTAGAACAAATACAGGACATGCTGCCTAATAACTTCTCCCATTGCAGCTCACACATCTATGTAGGTGAGATATAATTATATAACTTCCTTTAATGGACCCCTTTGGTTTCTATCTCCCTTCTAATTTTCACATTAATTAAGCAAGACAGTTGTGCAAACAGAAAAGATAAAACTTTTCATGGAGACTTATTAGACTTGAGTTTATCTTCTTAACATCAAATTATCTTTAACTTATTGGGTAGGACAGTTTTTCTTCACATACCTTTCTCTTTGAGAAGATGAGTAATATTTTAAATATGTGGCTCTTAGATCTGGTTATTAAAATAGCCTGAAAGGCTGCCTGCCCATGTGTGGACATCATCTTGGGAAAACAACTCAGAAGCTCTGAGTCTAATTAGGACCCAATTTTGAAAGGCACATTTTTTTCTTACAACTCAAAGTATCCTGTGTGACTCTATCTGAATGATCATGAAATAGATGAAATAGAACCATACCTGTGGCATAGACTAAATTTCCCTACATATACATACACATATACATCATATATACATATATACATATATGTGTGTTATGTATGTATGTGTGTGTGTATATATATATATGTATAAAATCATCTCTTCCAAATATGCTGAAGTCAGATTTGTAGACCCATTATCACTCTCCTGTCAAGTAGAAACTCTTGAATATGAGGATTAATTTTTGCAAAATAATATATCATTACATTAATCTATGCACATTAATTAACACATGGACATCAAGGCTTGCTAAAGAGATGCACAGGCCTCTGTAAATAATTAACATCTGCAGAGACAAAGAACACATAGAATTCTTTGACATTTCTAGTGATTATGAAGACAAATTGTGAAACAGATTAAAGAAACTGCACTTAAAAAGGGTATAGTGACACACACCTTTAATCCCAGCCCTCGGGAGGCAGAGGCAGGCCCATCTTTGTGAGATTGAGGTCAACCTGGCCTATGCAGCAAGTCTAAGACAGCCATGGCTACACAGAGAAACCCTTACTTGAAAAAGCATAAAACAAAAACAAAAACAAAACAAAACAAAACAAAACTCTTGAACTGCTGTTTGGGAACTATAGTAAGAGTATAATAAAAATCACTGAAGGACAGAATCTATTAGAAGTAGCAGTTATGCATGCTGTTTCTAAGTTCTCAATATATTTCTTTATTTCAGTGATGACAGAGGAATCCTTGGAGTAGGGTTCAACATCCTTCAAGAAATGTCCAGGATATAGTTCATCTTATGCACGCATAGTAATTGAGTGTGCACCCTCAGGCTGTGTGAGCTCCTTGGTCTCAGCAGGGTGACTTTACCTGCTCATGTTGACACAGCTGCAAGAGGCCTGTCTGGGGTTCAAGGCCAATCTCTCTGACTTTGACACATATAATTTTGTCTATTAACCTTACTTCAGTGAAACTAACTTCATAAACTTTTCAGCCTTCAGTGATAATTACCAGTGGCTTCCACCAGAAGCCTTGTTAATTTCAGCCCAATGCCAAATGCTTGTTCGTTTATTTATTTGGCAAATGCTTTCTGAAATAAGAGTTAGTGGGCCTCACAGATGAATCATACATTACTCTCTTTTCTCCTAGAGGAGGAAGAGCATAAGCCAAGACAGGTTTGCAGTAGCAGTCTCGACATTCTGTGTCTGTCACTCCTTTTGTGCAGGCTGAAAAGATAATGGAAATGTGGTAAATATACACTAGGAATATGATTCATCTTTTTAATGAAACCATGGCTTTGCAGTTAAATGGATAGAATTAGAAAATCTTATCTTGCGTGAGGTAGTCCAAACACTGAAAGACAAATGTGAACTTCTTTCTCACCTGGGATTCTTAGCACTTCATATATGAATATGGCCCTGAGTAGATATAGAATCCAGGAAAAGAAAAATTGAATATTTCAAGGATATCGGGGCATAGGTTGGGAGTATTATAGAGAAGAATATCTGGGTACAAATGGTCTGATCTGGGAAATGGGGGAGGGGCTCTAAGTAGGGATGGGGGAGGGAGAAACGGAAGGAGGTTAAAATACTCACTAGTAAGGATATCTGAAAAAGTCATAAGGATCACACTACTAACTATTTAACCAAAAAGCCCTGTAAGGTGCATAACTGCATATAAATATATACACATAGTTTAAATGAATTTTTGCCCATTTGGTCTGAGAACTCTCCCTCCAAGAGCCAGAGCTCACTTAACAAAACCCCCAATACGAAATAAAAGAAGGCCTATTTTGAGTTGACAATGTTGTTTAAAAGATTCCCAAAACATAGAGCCTATTGCTATTGCTCTTTGTTGTCCCCCCAGAAGTGGGAGGTAAGTCTCTATTGCTGAAGATACCCTGTACTTTGAAGATAAAGACCAAAGGACCTTAAACTGGGTTTGCCCTGAAACACCCTCCAGGAGATTAGCTTTCATAGAACCAGAAGATGATGTACAAGCTTCCAAAGGAGGAAGGCAACCTCTAGTCCTATCAGCTACACGCCTCTCAGCCACAACAATGACCAGCAAGTCACCACTACCCTAATGGTACAATTACGTCACACATAACTTGGGAGTAGCCAACAACTTTCTAATTGGATTTAAGACCTATTCAACAATGTTGAATTAATGTGTGGTACTGGAAAAAAAAAAAAACCTAACCAAATAGCCAGTGCTAGGGAAACTGTGGCTATTGGAGGAGAATCTATAACCAGCACTTTAGTAAAACAGTATAATTCCTAACTGTACTGTGAGCAGTGGTCCTTAGAATGTGAGGGCCAACACTATGTTTTAAGTGTTAATTACTATGCCTAAGACATCAAGGAAACAAAATGCCTCTAACCTATAAGCTCCCTGCCCAAGGACAGGTACTTCTTGAAAAATGCTGAGGGCTACTTTTATGGGAGATAATAAGTCACATGTTTTTATTCCCTCTAAATATGTTTGACACAACTACATCTGTAGGCAGGAAATAGGCCAGGATATATGGTTGCCCTTGATTGGATATAGACAGAAGGTACACAAAGCAGAAAAGACATTAGGATATATCTTTGACCCCAGTTGGACCTAATAGGATCTGATGGGAAATACGGTGGCCTTATGTGATTGCCTTTTTAAGTCTCTGCAAAATGTAATTCGCTGCTATTTTCTGGGAACCCAGAATGATCCTAGCTAGAGTCCATCATCTGGTCAAGTGTTTAAGTAAAGATTGCTTCAACTTTGAGTCAAAGATTGTGGAACTGGTCTTCTCCTTGGGATTTTTTTAGGTTAAATAAGCAGCTACATATAAGTGTAGTACTAACTCATTAAGGAAAGTTTTCTTTGCACCAGATGGAGACCGTTACAGAAAACCATAACCAATCCGTATGGAGAGTCTTACAGCCCAGTTTCAGTGGTTATATCTACAAAACAACTTCTGTACTTTAGGCTCAGGAAACATTGAGGAAAGGTGGGGGTGGGTGGGCAGAAAGATGGTAAAAACCAGAGAATCAAGGAGTTCGCTGTGAGGATGTGTCTCCTAGAAATATCAGAAGTCACATCAATCAATTCTCACCAGGACTCCCTAGACATGAGGTAAACAAGGACAGAAGCAATCGACGTGCCAGAGTGGACCAAGAAAAGCCTATGCGACCTCAACCCTACACAAAGAACTATGGGCAACTAAGGAGTATTGAGAGCAGGAGAAATTGCTTTCCCAAGGGAAGGACATGTCAATAGATTATCTAAAGCCAAATGGTCAGCCCTGAAAAGATGAATACAGTAATATCATGCAGACTAAGCAGATTATATTTAGTAGTAGTAGTAGTAGTAGTAGTAGTAGTAGTAGTAGTAGTATGCGTGTGTGTATGTGCGTGTGTGTGGTGTGTGTGTGTGTGCCTATAATAACAATTAGTGTTTAAAAAAAAGAATTTGGAAGAGAGCAAGGGAAGTTATATGGCGGGGGCACTTAGTGAGGAGAAAAGAAGGGAGCAAATAATAAAATTATATTATAGTCTTAGGGAAAAAGACAAGATGTAATAAAAAAATATTCACTATTAAAAGACAAAAGTTCTGGGCTGGAGAGATGACTCTGGTCTGCTCTTCCAGAGGTCCTAAATTCAATCCCCAGCAACCACATGGTGGCTCATAACTATCTCCAATAGAATCTAATGCCCTTTTCTGGCATGCAGGTGTTCATGCAGATACAGAGCAATCACAAGCAAAATAAATAAACATTTTTTTTTATTTGTTATAGTCTATGTTTACTTTCCAAGTGATTTTCCCTTTCCCGGTTCCCCCCTCCCCATAAGTTCCCTAAACAAATCTTAAACAAAACAAAAGTTCTGCTTGGGACAAGGGTACCACCAGAGTCTAGGCTTCAAATAGGCTAGGGCAGAGTAGAAAAGGATTTGCCAGAAGCTTCAGCATCTTCTTATTCCCTCCCCTACACCATCACCACAGGTCTCTTCCTGGAAGATTCTGGCTTATATCTTTCTCCTTGTTGTTCAGATTGTAACTGATTAAGCCACTTCAGGGGAAAACAAACAAACAAACGAACACAAAATAAAAAATAAACTAGAATTCACTACCATCCCGGGGCCCTTACCTTTCTCTATAGCCTCTGAGGATATTGGATATCCAGTACTTATCTGTCTTCTGCAACCACAAATAAATGAGATCCTGCCAGGGAGACTTTTAAAAGACGTCTACAGAATAGCGTTATATAAACTTTTTATAAAATGATTGGCAGAAATAGTAAAATGATTAGAGTGGAACTTCTAAGAATATTGGAGAAAGCAGGTGCTTAGAGGAACTTTGAAACTGAATGTTAGGTTATTAGATTGGAGGCAGAAATGAATAAATCTGAACCCAGGGCTGAGACGATAACCAGTAACATCAACTTTTCTGCCGGAGACCAATCAGCAGGGTAAAGAGAAAGGTATCTGAGAAATTATCAACTGACAAAATTTAAGAAATACAATATCCTACATAATTAACTATTTCTCCAGGTAGGCATTTAGTAATTTGTTCTTAATGAAATTAAAGGCTGTGGTATATTCTTTCTTTTTTCTGTTTTGGGCTTTTATTTAATATTGGGGATGATTTAGTAACAACTCACATAAATGAAGTTCATCTTTCCATTGTAGTCAGAAGTACACACATAACAACAATCTTCAGGAGATAAAAGGAGATATTGAAATCGATGTGGACATGCATCATAAGTCACTTATATTATGCTTAGGAGATCCAAGCATAATGTAGACATTTGGAATCAGACATTGGATTTGGGGAGTGGCATTATGTCTGTCTTCCCACAGTTATAGTGAAAAAAATGATCATTTATCACTAATCCTAAAGTCCTAATTTTGACTCTGGAACCCTCATGGTGGAATAATTCAACTTTTACTGGCTAACCTCTGTCCTCTGTCCTGGTATGTGCAACATCCACAAACACACTTAATCCAAGATCACCTACAGCAAAGCCGATCAGCTTTCTCCAGAGCATCCACACGTCCTGACGTTTTGAGAGGAGTGACCGGTTGGGTCCTATTCAGACCAGTTGTGTCCTATTCAGTCCCATGTGTGACACTGACACTTTAGCTTTCCAAGTTGCATTGTGTACTATGAGAATGATATTCAGCCCAGCCTCCTTTCAGATACCTGCCACTGTATTTTACTGAAGAATACAGAGTGTGCCTCAAAATATTTCAGTTTCCAGGTCCCAAAGAGGAGCTTAAATCTGCTTAATGTGCAGTAGCTTGGAGGATTTTTACAATCCTGACTTTAAAGCATTTCTCTCTTTGAATTAGAGAGTTCTGAATATCCACTATGGGAAATTTAGAGGGCAGAATATGCGGTTTTCAGCTACATTTGCATCACTACTCAGTTCTGCATTTCCCTGTTAAAAACAGACCTATAGAGAGGTTAACATCAGCACTGAAGCTTAGGGGACAACACTCCTTACACACTCCTTTCCTCGCTCACCAGAAAGGAAAAAGGAAAGGGAAGATATGGAAAACAGTCAGAGCAGAAATTCACAGTTCTTTCTACACAACAGATGATTCAATTTGCCTAACACAGGATTTGCCAATGGCTTCTGTTTCCCCGTTTCCATTTCTTTTTCTTTTTTCTTTTTTCTTTTTTTTTTTTTTTAAGATTTATTTATGGAAAGGCTCAGTGCAGCAGTGTAGGGTAATACCAGAACAGGGAAGTGGGAAGGGGTAGATGGGGGAACAGGAGGAGGGAAGCGGTCTTATGGGACTTTCGGGGAGTGGGGAGACAGGAAAGGGGAAATCATTTAAAATGTAAATAAAAAATAAATTGACTAAAAAAAAGATTTATTTATTTCATTATATGTAAGTACACTGTAGCTGTCTTCATACACTCCAGAAGAGGGCGTCAGATCTCGTTATGTTCTTGACTGCTGAGTCATCTCTCCTGCCCCTTCCATTTCTTATGACCTAAGGACAAATCCATTGTTCTCTCCATCCCTGCTGAGCTCTCTCTTTGCCGCCACACATCTTAAGTGGCCTCTGTCTCACTCATTGTGAGAGTTACATTGTCCTTTAATAAAACAGCGTTTTGTTTTTGTTTTGGAGGTTTTGTTATTGTTGTTGATTTTCCAAAACTTTCCCTGTTCTATGCGTCTCTGTGAGCCATCTGATAGTCTGTATTTTAACCTTAAAATTTCAAGTTTTACCTTTGGTAGGCAAACTATTTGGCACCATTGTTTTAGACTTAAGAGAGGAATAAATTGTAGTGTGGGAATCTTCTACTTTTTGGGAATCCACTTATAATTGAGTACAGACCATGTCTGTCTTTCTGGATTACCTCACTCAAGATGATATTTTCTAGTTCCATCCATTTGCCTACGAATTTCATGATGTCTTGGTTTTTAGTAGCTGAATAGTATGCCACTGTATAAATGGACCCCATATTTGTTCTTCATTCTTTGGATGAGGGGCATTTAAGTTTTTCCAGTTTCTGGCTATTACTAATAATGCTGCTGTAACATAGTTGAGGAAGTGTCCCTCTGGTATTGTGAGGCAATACCAATCTTTTGGGTACATGCCCAGGAGTGGTATAGCTGGGTGTTAAGGTAGAACTATTACCAATTTTCTAAGAAACCACCAAATTAATTTCCAAAGTGGATGTACACGTTTACCCTTCCACCAGCAATGAAGAAGTTTTCCCCTGGCTCCAAATCCTTGCCAGCATATGTGGTCACTTGAGTATTTGATCTTAGCCATTCTGAAGGGTGTAAGGTAGAATCTCTGAGTTCTTTTTTCATTTCCATAGTGATTAAGGATGTTAAACATTTCTTTAAGTGCTTCTTAGCCATCAGAGATGTATCTGTTGAGAATTCTCTGTTTAGCCTTGGAACCCATTTTTGATTGGGTTATTTGGTTTTTGGTGTCTAAGTTCTTGTGTTCTTTATATAGTTTGGGTATTAGTCCTCTGGCAGATGTAGGGTTGGTGAATCTTACATCTTCTGCCATTCTGTAGGCTGTGGTTTTATCCTATTTATCCCTGTCCTTGCAAACACTTTTCATATTCATAGCTGCTGTCCTTAGTGTATGAGGCACTGGCATCCTGCTCAGGAATGTTTCTCTTGAGCCATAAACACACACACACTCACACACACACAGTATATATATATTTTTTTTTCTCTTGAGCCATAAACACACACAAACACAGACACACAGACACACAGACACACACACACATACACACACACACACACACAATTCACAGACACAAAGAAACTAATTGATCAGGAGGGTCCAAGGGAGGAAGCATGAGTCTCACTCACAAGGGAAAACAAAACAGTCACTGGAAGTTGAGGGAGGGAGAAAACTTGGTAGGAGGAGGGGTGAGGAGAGGAAGTGGGTTGGTGATCAGGTATGGGAAAGGGGGTGTGAGAAAGGGCTGGACATGAGAATAGCAATTGATCCGAGTTATCTCTGGGACAGAGGAGTCTATGGGAGTGTCCCCAGCTGAGGCTGCTACCAGCTGGGGATATGGAGACTGAGGTGTCCAGGTCCTGTAGCATGTGGGACATCCAGTGGAGGGAAGGGTACATCAACTCACCCACAAAATCGTCAACCTAAATTTTGTCCTTCCTATAAAAATATGCAGGGAGGGAAAACTACACCCTAGAAAATTCAAGAAAGTAATGTTTCAACAAACCCACACAAACATAATTCCACCTCTAACAACGAAAATAACAGGAAGTAACAATCACTTTTCCTTAATATCTCTTAATATGAAAATTAATATGACCAACTTATCCTAATTGATTGAAATTCAAAAATATGAGGAATTAGAAATTGGTCGACTGTTACCCAGTGGTCTCTCTAATTTGGAAATTGGAGAAATATATCCAATATTGTGCAATCCATATACACTTTCTGCTTGTTTGTATGAGACAGTACCTTGCTGTGTACCACATAATGGTCTTGAAATTATGCTTCTCCTATATCAGCCTCTCTATTAGTAGGATTGTTTATTTGATGTTTTTGCACAATAATGTGGTTTTGAGAACAGCTTACATATTTCAAAATTATACAGTCAAAAGAAATGTAGACAATTAAATTGGGAGGTGGCTTGTAAGAGAACAACAAATAGAGAGACTGAATGTTTTGCTTGATATTGATAATTATTGTATCAATTTTGAGGAAGTTGACCTTATAAGTTACTCTTTTTCTGATATGAATGCATCACTCAGGTTAAATAGCTTTGACCATAGCAGGAAATATGTATCCAAATAATTGTGCCTACAATTCATTCCTTGACACAGCAGAACTGTCAACTCCTAGCTACTATGGAGGTAAAATCCTTTGGTTATTACAATGAACTCTAATGTCTAAAAATTGGTCTTATTTTGGCTTTGTACCACAGTAAGAGCCAAGACTGTAAGTTCTATTAAAAACAAAACAAATGAACAAAAAACTTTATCTTTTTATGTTCATTTAATAACATGCCCATCATTTATATGATTGGTATAAAAATATATATTGTGTTGAATATAATAAAAAATAAAAATTAGGAAAAAAAAAAACCTCCTCAGAAAAAAAAAAGTGCAGGGATAAAGACGGAACAGAAGGTGAGGGAAAAGCTAACCAGTAAGTGGCCAACTTGAAACACATCCCATGTAAGACAGCCAATGCCTAACACTATTAATGATACTCTGCTATGCTTGTAGACAAGAGCCTAGCATAACTATCCCCTGGCTTCATCTAGCAGCTGATGGAAACAGATGCAGAGACCCATAGCTGAACATCATCAAGCAGAGCTCAGGAAGTCTTGTCGAAGCATGGGGGATAGAATTGAGTGAGCTGGAGAGGTCAAGATACCAGAGAAGACCTACAGGGTCAACTAACCTGGGCCCATGGTCACTCACAGAAACAGAGCCACCAACCACAAAGCATGTAAGTGCTGGACCTAGACCCCCTACACACATGTAGCAGATGTGCAGCTTGGCCTTTATGTTGGTCCCCTTGGCCTTTATGAGGTCACTGAGGGGCCTACAAGTGACCCCAGTAAACTCTCTCACTCTCCAAATTCACTTTGGATGGAGCCATATCTTTATTCTCCTGTTGGTGTCCTCATTTGTGGTAAATATACATTTGTTCACGTCACAAAGTAGATTCTTCAGAGCTTCCAACCTGTGGCATCACAAGACCACAGCAGGCAGGATGAGACCACATATGCTCAGTCCACATTTTGATCTGCCTTATCTTTAAGTGATATAATTTCTATCTTAGAAATAAGCAGAAAGTCTGAGTTTTTTAAGTAAACCAGAGAGCTTGGAAAATCATAATGAAAAAAATTACTCTCCAAAAACTTAGCTATAACAAACTGTAATGAAGTGTTTCGAAGTCATAGACATTTTTTATTACTTCAGCCCTCAATTTCTGCTTCTATCAAACTAAGCTATATCAAATGCTTCTTTACCAAAGCTTCCCAGGAAGAAGAAAAGGGCCCAAGAGGAGTGTGAGGCAGAGGTAAGAGAGGAAGGCCCCAAGCAGACTATATTCATGGGTTGAAATGGCCTAAAGCCCTTTCACTACTAAAATCAATGCTTCTCTAATCATAATGCAATTTTAATTTTAATTGATTGAAAAATATTTTAAAAATTAAGAAAAACAAGGTATTCTGAAAATAATGAAAAGAAAAAGATAACTGGCAAATCCAAGGAACTACAGATGATTATAGGTGCCTTTGACAGAGTTTTATGACCTCTGAAAAATACATTATATAAAACCTGCCCATTTGTTGTGGTTGGATTGAGCAACCCTGCAAATCCAAGAGCCTGCAGTAGTACTGGACAACGGACAAACATTTAAGAGGTAGAAACTGGGAGAAGTTATAACATTCAGGTCATGCCCTTGAAGGGATTATGGGAACCTCCCTTACAGGGAAATCAGATAAATTTGAGGCTGACCAAATAGGGAAGGTCTTAAAGGGGTTGGTCCCCTTTAAGAAGCACTACTCTCTGCTCCCAGTTTACCTTCACCAGGAGACTGAAACTATTAGAAACTGAAAGGTTGACAAATTAAGAGCCTGACCAAAGGAAGATGCACTGGGCAAGACCAATGTGGGAGGAGAGACTGAGGCACAGGGACAGTGTGGCCCACTCCTAGCTCTAAGGTCCCTCTCATTCACTTAAATGGGAGTCCTTAGTCTATACTAATATTGCCTGTATTTTTGCCCTTTGCCTCTGTGGCTGGTGTTTCTAGTTTTCTGTGAGTCTGACGGCCACCCTGGGGATCTTCACCCTAGGTTGGGCCATTGGCTGACTCCTTTCATTTCTGTAAACTCTGTCAGACACCATCAAGAGCTCTGCTATTTCTACTTTGGGGCACTCCCCAGTCTCAGACCTCGAGTTGCTCTTTCCATCAGCAACTTGGAAAGAAGGGTAGAGGAACATAGGGAAACAGGGAAAATGAAGAGACCCTACCTGAGAAACGGTGGGTGGGTACCAGGGCTGGTATTTAAACCAATGGGAAGAAGGGTGTGATCTAACCTTAGGATATACATATGGATATTAACTTCCCTGTTGTCTGCTTCTTCTTGGCCTTCCTTCTTTTCTGATCAAGTCTTGTCTTGGGAAAGGGCTCACATTAACCCTGCATGGGCCTTCTCCTTGCAACTGTCCTTTGTTTCCTATTTGTGAGAGTCATCTTTACATTTCTTTATCCTACAGAAGCAACCTGGAGGTACCCTTAGATCACTATCTCTTTCCCAAGACCCCCCATAACACTCCATCTCTCTCATGTCAGTTTATTTATATTTATTTATTTATGTGCTTATTTATTTTCAAGCTTCCAGGAGAGAAACTAATTGTAGCTTGAAGTCAAAAACTCTGAGCCAAAAGAAACATTTCCTTTCAACAACTTGATTTTCCACTGGTATTTTTTTTTTTTACACAAAACCCATGGCCTGGCATTTTATCTCTGGCACATATTCTGCCTATGCTGATTTATGTTTTACGCCTGTGATAGATGGGGAGACCTCGCTATATTTAACTTCCATAATCACCGTCGTGAAAGTTTCATTAGTGTTTTACAAAGTTCAACATAATATACAAAATGAAAAATCCATAGGCTTATATCCATTGAATAAACTTTTTTAAAAAATCATGTATTCACTTTACAACCCAATATCAGCCCTTCCTCTCCTCCCAGTGCACCCTATTCCACCCCTAAAACTAGAAGGGCAAACTCTGCTATGGGTGTTACCCACCCCCCAACACCACCACCCAAACTCTTGCTTCAAAAATTAAAAAAAACAAAAATCAGAATAATTATGATACCTGCATTATCACTATCACCATCAACCCCATCACAAATCACCAGAGTCATCACATCATCAGCATAACCACTAATTACCATCATCATGAATCATTATAATCGTCACCCATCAATATCACCACCACCAATCACCATCCTCAGCATCTCCATCATTATCTTCATCAGTATTAGCACAGCATCATCACCATCAGAAATGACGTCATCACTATTAACACCATCACCATCAACATCCTTCAACTAGTATACGATGTGTCACCCTTATCACCTTGTTCTCATATTGTATTCTTAAGCATATTTTAAGTTGTTAAAGGTTTCCTAAAAGAAGATACATTGTCTTCATGTAAATTAACTTAATAAGGTCTTCAAATATGTGGCAAGCTTCTAGTCTAATTTGGTATAGCTTCAGACACCAGGTGCAAGCTGATGGTTAAGAATATCTCTGCAGGTGGTCACTGAAAAGATCCACTTGCAAGCTCATCTTCAAATGCACCTTAAGGGAATTTTGTTGGTGTGTGCTTCCCTAGAATCTGGCACAGGGCACTGCACAGATTGGGGGCCTGGAAAGTGTAACTGGGAAGCAGAGGTAGAGAATCTGCAGCTATAGGCCAAGAATGCATATTCATGACTTTGTTTTTGAAAGTATTCTAAATGTGGAATATAATTTACACTAATAAACCTTGAATCATTCTTCAAGGGAGCCCCTGCTGTTCTAATCAAGAAAGCCAATATTAAAGGGAAAAAAATCTAGGTATATTCATGCTGGTATAAACTCTAACCCCAAGGATTTCCTCTGTCATTTAATCTAATTATACCCTATAGTCTTAGGATCATATAAAAAGTTTCCTAATGAAAAAAAAAACCATAATCTGCATCTTCTTATACTTTTCAAAAAATGTAACTGTGAAAGACAAGAAAAATCGAGATGTCTAGATGGAGCCATGCACTATTTATCTGATAACTGTACTTTATTCTACATGTTCTGTCCTTACAATGTCCATTTAATTCACACCCATTACACTCATACATTAAGATATGACCAATTATGGGTTAACTTTTAAAACAACTATACTTTTATCTCTGAAGCAAATGAGGCTCAAATGGAATTTTCAGTAAATCTGAAGCCTGAAACCTAGAGATTGTAAGCTGTAGATATTGATACTCTGTCCTATGGATTCAGATATTAATTTATTCAATTAATAAGATCTTCCATTTTGCTAAAAGATGTTTACATAGAATTTCAAGTGGTTCAAAATCACAACCAAGATCCCTCAGCTTATCATAGCTCCTGACTTTGAGTGATTAAGTATATGAAGGTAGTTCAGATCACAAAGAGAAAAACATTCCCATGGTAGGACTTCAAATACGAAAAGCAAGTTCTTATGTTTATCACACTTCAATAAGCAAGTCAAAAGAAAACAACAAATGACTTAGGATGGAACAAAGGAACAAGCTTCATAAAGGTTTCTAACATTCTTTCCATATTAATTTAACAGGATCAAGGTACTATGCTCTTTCAAACCAGGTAGACCATACTGGCTGGAAGATGATTTGTTAAATGAAAAAGAAATTCAAGGATCTATCATAAGGAATAAGTATAACTGATAGCTGGTAGCTGATAGATAGATAGATAGATAGATAGATAGATAGATAGATAGATAGATAGATAAATTGATAAGTAGGTAAATAGATAGACAGACAGATTGGCAGATAGATAGATAGATAGATAGATAGATAGATAGATGTACAGATAGATAAGATATAGATATATGCATATAACTATTGTTTCCAACACAAAGATATGAGATCTAAAGAGCTAATACTCTTAGCAAGCACTTTTACCAAAACTTAATCATTAATAAGGTTGGTAAACTATAATATGGATATTTAAAGACATCAAATTTGTAATTCAAATAAATTAATTCATGAAGCAATGAAGAATAAAAAATGAATTTGCTTAACTCTGCTTGTCTCTCTGAGCCCTGGACACCAAACACTGTGACATCATGAGCCAAAAAAATGTTTGTCTCAAACAACAACAAAGCAGGAATTTGTTGAAAAGTTTGTTCAAAAATAATAATGTGTGAAAATAACCAAGCTACCATCATCAAGGACCATTTATTTCCAAAAGGTCTTACTTTGCTTTTTCTTGCCAGACATGTCCTTGGTCAAATGTTTCTTCAAAGCACCCTTGTTATATATTATTTTACACGTGCATCTAGAAATTCCTCCCTTCTTATATCTCTGTATATGGAAATGTAGTCAGAATGAAAACTCATACTTCACTCTACCAAGTCACTGAATGGCAGCAAATGATGTAAGGAGTCCTTGCATTGCATCAGGTATCCATAGAAACAGTAACCTTGACATGGTTAACATATGTAGTCAGTCTTCCATAGTCTCAGATCCCACATCTAAAGACTCAGTCAATGATAGAAACAAAACATACATGAAGCAAATTGTTCACAAGAAGGCTTATATCGTTCATCTTGTTATGCTATCCAAAGTAATACAGTATAGAGAATTACTTACATAGTATTTACATTGCATTGGATATAAATGACTGGAGCTTAGATAATGAATATGCAAATAATATTGTATTAGATTTTAGTCTCAGCACAGTTTTGGCAATCAGTCCCCTGTAGAAATGGAGGGAGAACTTGCAATAAAATCACATGTACGTATTCAGATGTGAACACTGACTCACACAAAGAACAGTACCAGAAAGGAATGAAGCCATGTTTAGAGGTTACAGTAAGTTTCCTACTTATAACATAAAGGTTTGTGAAGGAGATGAGAGCACAGCTTTCTCCTCTCACAGAAGGTTAGTCGGCTACCATGAGATTCCCAGTTCAAATGTGTACTATTCCTGGATAGGACCTCTCTGAGGTGAGGAGGCAGGGTCCCTGACCCAGTAAAAATGTATACAAATCAAGGTTACAGTTGATTTTTAAAAATAAACTTTTCCCCCAGCCTGTTATTTCAGATGAGAATTTAGTGAACAACTAAAAATATTAATGGTCTAAATAAAAAATACATTTGACTCTTTTAAAATACTTCTAGAATATTCTATCTATATCATATATCCCATACCTATATCCTATAGACAATATATCTATAATACTTCTAGATTATCCTATATATCTATATATATAGGATATAACTCAGGACTCATGGACCAGACATTAGCTGCCTTCTCTAAATTCCTGACACACAGAAATGGTTGTCAGCCTACAAACTGTAGAAGTTTTATGTTAAGGAGTCCAGGAGTTTGTGGTTCAGCAGTAGAAAACTGAAATATACTTTAAGGTGAAGAAGTGGGTAGCTAGGTCATCTGAAGGTATGGTATCAACTCCCTGGCTTCAACTCCAGATGTTTGCCTTCTCCTTGGAAACCAGTGGGAAACTTTTAAAAAGATAAACCTAAGTGCTATATATTGGGAGTTCATAGACAGTTGGCTAGAAAAAAAAAAAAGGTAACTAAAGTTTGAAAGGGATTACTGGGGCAAATGCCATTTACATTTCTTCTGTAAAAGGCATCAAGCTGGACACCATGTAGAGAACAGGAACAGGACTGGGTTAGCATGTAGAGAAGAATTCAAATGAGAAATGGCTTCTTTGTAATCATAGTTTCAATCTATTGCAGCATGAAGGATGTGTTGCAATACAGCCAGCCAGCCAGCCACTCACATCATGGTAGAGAGGAAGGAGAGGCAGGGGCATGCCTGTGTAAGCAAGCTTCTTCCTTTCTCATAGCACTCCCTTTTCAGGTCCTGGGCTACCAAATGATGTCACTTATACTGTAGGAGCTGACCTTGAATCAGTCCTCTCTGGAAACACCCTGGCTCACACCTGGAAGTGGGTGTATTGCCTTTCAGGCATCCCTCTAGTTCTACCAAGATGGCAATCAAGATTAATCACACAGAATAAAAAGGACACATAAAAATTAAATTAAAACTTGAAAAATTCAAATGAACCCCTCCAAAACATTTTTCAGGACTCTTAACCTGTTTAACACATTGCTCAGAAGTGTACTACTGGGATAACATGTGTAGATCAGTGGTAAAATGTTTACCTAGCTTGTGCAGTCCCTAAATTCAAACATGGTAATATACACACATACATGCACATACACACATACACACACATAAACATGACACATACACACACATACACAAACACTATACAAACAAACATAGACACACACACATACACACTGGATGATTGATATTAGAGAACTAAAATATGACACGATATTCAGAAACTACATAATTAGTATTAGTTTTAAAATGGGGACCAAGAGTTATAAGATCAGGCCTACATTCTTAAAACTCATTCATATTATCCAGATTCCTTATCCTCCAAAATTGTAACAACAGCCATGATAACACTAGCACTAAGTGGCAGCCCGCACATTCTCAAACAAAAGAGAACTTGAATGAATACAAAGTACTTTTACCAATTAAAAAAATCATTTGAAAATTCTTTTTTGACAAGAAAATAAACAAAGAAATCAAAACTATAAGTTTTGTTTTTGTTGTTGTTGTTGATGGGGATACATGAACTGAAATTTGCTATTGCATCTTTTTTAGCCACCATACTTCAGGATCTTCATGAGAGCTTGGGACAGCTGTCTCTAAAATGGACCCTGAAAGCCAAGAGCAGCATTGGGGGATGCTGGGGGAAGGAGGAGCCTAAGGGAGCAAGGAGACAAAGGGGTCAGAGGGAGAAAGAAGAGGAGGGAAAGGAAGAGAAAGAGAAGGAAGAAAAGAGAAGGTAGAGTAGGGGGAAGAAGAGAGAGGCTGGGAAGAAAGGGAAGAGGAGGAGAAACAGAAAGATGGCTTGAAGGAAGAGGAGAAAGAGGAGGAGGAGGAAGAAGAGGGAAAACAGAAACAAGACCTGGAGAAGGAAGAGGAGGTTGAACAGAACAGGGAGGATGAGGGGGATAAGAGGAAGACAGAGAAGGAGAAGAACCTTCTCTTTTTTTAATTCCCCACTGCCTGATTGGGTTTCTCATTTGTGTGAGAGGAGGCACTGCCTTGTGAACACTTTCCCGAAAGCTTGGAAGTGTCACTGAAGGAGTCATCCCTGATCTTCAGTTTTTTTTATTAGATATTTTCTTTATTTACATTTCAAATGTTATCCCCTTTCCTGGTTTCCCCTCTGAAAACCCCCTATCTCATCCCCCATTACCCTGCTTCTATGAGGGTGTTCCCCCACCCATCCATCCACCCCTGCTTCCTTGTCCTGGCATCCCCCTACACTGGGACATCAAGTTTTTACCGGACCAAGATTCTCTCCTTCCTTTGATGTCCAACAAGGCAATCCTCTGCTACGTATGCAGCTGTAGTCATGGGTCACTCTATGTATATTCTTTGGTTGGTGGTATAGTCCCTGGAAGCTTTGGGGGGTCTACTTGGTTCATGTTGTTTCTACTATAGTGCTGAAAACCCCTTCAGCCTTAGGGTCCTTTCTCAAACTCCTTCATTGGGGACCCCGTGCTCAGTCCAGTGGTTGGCTGTGAGCATCCATCTCCATATTTGTGAGGTCTGGCAAAGACTCTCAGGAGACAGCTATATCAGGCTCCTGTCAACAAGCACTTCTTGGTATCCACAATAGTGTCTGAGTTTGGTAACTGTATATGGGATGGATCCCCTGGGTAGGGCAGTTTCTGGGTGGTCTTTCCTTCAGTCTGTGCCCCATGCTTTATCTCTGTAGCTCCTCCCATGGGTATTTTGTTCCGCTTTCTAAGAAGAACTGAAGCATCCACACTTTGGGATTCCTACTCCTTGAGCTTCATGTGGTCTGAGAATTGTATCTTGGGTATACCTAGCTTTTGGGCTAATATCCACTTATCAGTAAGTAAATACCAATTGCATTCTTTTGTGATTAGGTTACCTCACTCAGGATGATATTTTCTAGTTCTATCCATTTCCCTAAAAATTTCATGAAGTTATTGTTTTTAATAGTTGAATAGTACTCAATTGTGTAAATGTACCACATTTTCTGTATTCATTCCTCTGTTGAAGGACTTCTTGTTCTTTCCAACTTCTGACTATTTTGAATAAAGCTTGCTATAGTAGACCAAGTGTCCTTGTTATATGTTGGATTATTTTTGGATATATACCCAGGAGTGGTATAGCTGGGTCCTCAGGTAATACTATGTCCAATTTTCTGAGGAACCACTAGACTGATTTCCAGAGTGGCTGTACCAGCTTGCAATCCCATCAGCAATGGAGGAGTGTTCCTCTTTCTCCACATCCTCACCAGCATCTGCTGTCACCTGAGTCTTTGACCTTCGCCATTCTGACTGGTGTGAGATGGAATCTCAAAGTTGTTTTGATGTGCATTTCCCTGATGACCAAGGATGTTAAACATTTCTTCAGATGCTTCTCAGCCATTCGGTATTCTTCATTTGAGAACTCTTTGTTTAGCAGTTTCCTATTTTTAATAGAGTTATTTGGTTCTCTGGAGTCTAACTTCTTGAGTTCTTTGTATATATTGGATATTAGCCCTCTGTTGGATGTCGGGTTAGTAAAGACCGTTTCCCAATCTGTTGGTTACTGTTCTGCCCTAATGATTGTTCTTTGCCTTATAGAAGCTTTGCAGTTTTATGAGGTCTCATTTGTCAATTCTTGATCTTAGAGCATAAGCCATTGGTGTTCTATTCAGGAAAGTTTCCCCTGTGCCCATGTGTTCAAGGCTCTTCCCCACTTTCTCCTCTATAAGCTTTAGTGTGTTTGGCTTTACGTGGAGGTCCTTGATGCACTTGGACTTGAGCTTGTACAAGGAAATAAGAATGGGTCGATGTTCATTCTTCTACATGCTGACCACCAGTTGAACCAGCCCCATTTGTTGAAAATGCTGTCTTTTTCCCCACTGCATGGCTGATCTTCACTTTTGGCAATAAGTTAACCCAGGACCTCAACTGTGACAGTCATTTGTATGACTCAGTGTCAATGAGGTGAAAAGGGAGAATAGTTTTAGAAAGGTCAGCTGCTGCATCCTCTCTTATTCTAAACAGGAACAGCAAGTAGAAGAGATGGTTGGAATAGCTAAAATGACAAGTCATGCACAGACACACAAAGACAGACAGAGAAAGAGAGATGGGGGAGAGACAAACATAGAAACAGAGACCGACAGAGAGAGACAAACAGGGAGAAACAGACATAGAAACAAAGACAGACAGACAGACACACACACACACACACATACACACACACACACACAAGGGAAAGACAGATAGAAAGAGGGGAGAGAAGATCTATACAGTGCTCCTGCATTTATTGACTTCTGAGGCCTTTTCTTTGCTCAGACTTGGTTCCTGAGTCTGTCCCAGTTTTCTGAAGTCTAGCCGATTAGATCACTGCATTCACATTACTTTACTCTTTTTCTTGCCTTAAAGGCATATTGCAATCTTTTTTCTCTTAATCACAACCTTGAGAATACTATTTATAATCAGAAGATTTGGGGTTTTGGGATTTTTTAAGAATAGAAAACAGGAAATTGCAACAAGAATTAAAATATGGTTTTTTTTTCTGCTAATGCACTTCCCAAGCATGGTCTCCTATTGCCATCTTCTATCCCACTGTTTCTCATATTAGGAAATAATGGGTGTTCTTCTGGCTCTGTTGTCTCTCTGGAAAGATTGGGGATTTTTTGATTTCTTTACACACACTGACACAAATTGTGAAAGAGAAAGCAACTTTGATGTTACACTGTAGGGTGACTTTGATCACAAAGGTCTGTGTACCAGGCATGGAACACTGGGCTTGAGCCCTGTCACCCTGTCAAGTGTCTAAATATAACCTTGGAAGAAATAAGCAGTCCTTCTATTAGCAAGCATCTTTAAAGGAAAATAAAATCCTTTCACACTGCTAAATCAGGGCTGTGTAAGAAAAATTTAATTAATTGACTCACTGAACCTGTTCTTCATAAGAAAGAAATATATAATCCCTGTATAGTACAAGGAGGAAAAAGAAACAAAATGACCCTTTGGGAAGAGAAAAAAAGTGAGAAAATATTTTCCTTCTCTGTAACCATATCTAATTTTACTCCATTCACTTCAAGAATAACTGTCCCTGTCAAAATAGATGCTTTGATGTTCAACTTTGTAAATATAATTACAGCTGATCTTTCTTCCAATTTTTCAGACAAAGGCTTTGTAATAAATCCTGTGTCCTCTAGGGGAGTGTGCAAAATTATAATGTCTTGGCACATTGTAAGGCTGGAAATTCCTAGCACGAAGTTCCTTTCTGAAACAAAGAAGGGAAAAATGAGCAAATATCTGATTAATATTTGAAACACAATGGTATGTCATCTAGAGTTGGCAGTGTAGTGTTCCGTGGTTTCATCAATACTGCTATAACGCAACAACCACACTTTTTCCTTGCTTTCTTTTAAGGTTCATGTGATGATGGAAGCTATCTGTAGATTTTAACAATTAGCCCATTCATTTGTAAGGATGAGTCCCATTGTTAGATTCCACTCATCTGGTCATTTTCTTCTCTTTCTATTACTGTTGAAAATACTGTGCTTATAGGAACCCCAAAGAAGGAGTTAGGGGAAGGACTGAAGGAGCTGAAGGGGATTGCATCCCCATAGGAAGAACAACAATATAAACCCATCCAGACCCCCAGCAGTCCCAGGGACTAAACCACCAACCAAAGAGTACACATGCAGGGACCCATGGCTCCAGCCATATATGTAACATTGATGGCCTTGTCAGACATCAATGGGAGGAGAGGCCCTTGATCTTGTGAAGGCTTGATGCCCCAGCATAGGGGAATTCCAGGACAGTGAGGCAGGAGAGGAGATGTGGGGGGAGCACCCTCATAGAAGCAGGGGGAGGGGAAATGGGATAGAGGGTTTGCAGGGGGAAAACTGGAAGTAAGATAATATTTGAAATGTAAATGAATAAAATAATCAATAAAAAATCAAAATTAAAAAAATACAGTGCTTAGAGGTCTTTAATGCAGAGTCAGACATTTGCCCTGAAGAGGTACCTTTAGGACTGGATCCATAGAAACAGTTACAGTCATTTACAAATGTGTAATTTTCAGTCTGGTCATGAGATATCAGATAACTTTATGAATGGGGATTATACCTTATGAGGGAAAGAAAACCTAAAGAATCTTGAATTCAGTTTCTAAATATTCTTGTGTTGAATGATCCATTCTCCAAATATGTCAACACTGCAAAGACATGAAGAGATAGAGAGAGGGAGAAAAAAACCTCAGATTTGGAAACAATACAAGGACGTATGACTAAAGAAATGACAAGACTCAAGGTTGCCAGTGATCCTGATGTTTCTGAGGGTGGCCATTGTAGCGGGTTGTAACGAGTTTTAATTTTCAAAGTTTCTTAAGCATTTGTTATGAGCATGTGTATATTTTAATCATATAAGCATATCATGGTTGTTGAACCTACCCAAGAGTATCGAATTTAAGCTGTTTCCCTCTCAGATCTAAACAGGTGAAATAATGTCAAAATAACTTTAACTACACAGATGTCAAATGTAGCATTTCCAACTCCAATATCTGGTCCTCCTTGCTTAAGTAATTTTTATCTAAGAATGAATCTAAAAGAAGGTTTTGAAAGGGGAGTAAAATGAACGAGTTAAAAGCAGTTATCAAAATTCACAAACACCATTTCACATTGAGCCTTCATTAGCTCTTAATATTTTTGCTGCCTTCGTTATAGCCAGAATCATTCCAGACAGGCTAAAAATACTTTGAAGAGGCACAAAAAGCAATGCCTTTTAAGAGATTCTCAGGTTGATTTCAAACACCCTTCAGTGCAATTGTACTCAACAAATAAATCCGATTTGTTCTCAAGTCACTTAACATGGAAGATTCACTACATCTCAGTCCTGAGATTTATGTAGCATACAAATATTATAAATATCTTATTACCGAGAATTATTTTTAAGCATCACTAAAATAGGACGTTAACAATTTAAAGATTTTAATGTAATTGCTGATACTTGGGAAATAATCCAATTTTATTCTCTGGAGAAGGGTAATGAAGCCCCTCTATGTGGGTGAAACTAAGGGTCGCTCATAACAATGAGACTATAATAAGTATCTCACTGAGCCTGTCACTTAGTTTGTGTCTTTTCACTCCTAATTAAGCTGAGGAATCTTTTCAAATGTGAACAGTTCATTTAGCTTCTTAATCATAAAAAAAATTTGACTGTTGTAATAAACATGCTATTGGTAGAGAAAATTGTTGCTTTTGAATGTATCCTTTGAGACAAGGCCAATGAACTCCATTTCCAAATGTGCTTTGAAAATATTAACTAATATGAAATAAACTGTAGAGCATAGTGGCTTGTATTTAAATAACTATAACTACGTAAATGAAAGGAAGGAAAGGGGCATATTTCCCCAATAAAATAAAATTTTATAAATACTGAAAGTGTTTATGTCCTTAAAAATACATTAAATTTACATTTGTTAAAATTATATTTTGATGGTTATGCTGTTCACTTCAGCTGCTATTTAATATAAATGAAAGTTCGTTAAGTAGAGAAAGAAAACAAAGAAGATAATAGGAAAAAAAGGCAAATTCATTCAATTATACATTTAAATGTATTAGATATAGTAATTTATTAATATGATTCTAAGTGTTCATTAATCCATTTCATTTATAATTAAAGTGGATATAATATTTAATTATGAAATAAATAATATTTAGAAGCTATTAAGTTCAACTTCATTTATTTTCTTCTGTCATTGGGACCAAAGTCCTGGCAATTTTCTGGACATGGGATGCTTGGCCTAGCACAGGAAAACCATCCCATGAATAGCTAGCTGAGGGCTCATTAAGGAAATAGAGCCCCTAACAACTTATTTAATTTCAATGTCACATGCAATCCAATAACTTAAACTAATTCATGACTCAGAGGTATCTTGGAATGAAATAGCTTCCTAATACTTCTTAAAGTGTGTCTTATTTACTTGACTGAGCACAGGGTCCCCAATGGGGGAGCTAGAGAAAGGACCCAAGGACCTGAAAGAGCTTGCAGCTCCATAGGAGGAACGACAATATGAATCAACCAGTACCGCCAGAGGTCCCAGGGACTAAACTACCAACCAAAGAGTATACATGGAGGGATCAATGGCTCCAGCCCCATGTGTAGCAGAGGATGGCCTTGTTGGACATCAAAGGGAGGAGAGACCCTTGGTCCTGAGAAGACTCGATGCCCCAGTATAGTGGATGCCAGGACAGGAAAGCAGGAATGGGTGGGTTGGTGACCTGAGAGGTGGGGTGTAGGGGGTAGGAAGGTGGGAGGGTTGGATAGGGGGTTTACAGAGGGGAAACCAATAAAGGGGATAACATTTGAAATTTAAATAAAGAAAATATCTAATAAAAACAAGTTGCTTTAAAAAAAAAAAAAAAAGACAGACTCTCATGTAGCCCAGGATAAACACTGAACATCTGAGCCTCCTGCCTCATCCTCTGGAATCCTGAGACTATAGCGACTTGCATGCCTAACTGGTTTGCTTATAGGCTGCTGGAAATGGGTCACAGAAAAAAGAAAGTACTCAACCAACAGAACCATTTTCCCAGCTGTTTTCATTATGTCAAGCAGTAACATTATTATAAAGATATTTAAGTCATATTTTAATCAGCATGGCCGTTTTTGCATGTTTCTTACTAATTTTCTCCCTGGTTAGTCTATCATACAGGAATTTGTCCTTACCTCTGAACTTGACATTCTGTGATCAGTTTGGTCCAATCACGTTGTCTGTGGAAAGTGATGTGATTCTCTGTATTTACATTTTCGCTTTTGCATTGAAAATGAAGATAAAGTATTATCCGCATCTTAAGAATACTTAGAGAGTTAACAAATAAGTGTCTACTGAAAGTGTAATTTATACTGAATGTATCCATAATCAAGATGTATGACAGGTTTGGTACCTATTCATTGATACGGGGTCTTGCTATGCAGTCCATTTTGGCCCAGAACTCAGGACCCTGCTCTTCGCTACCCAAATACTCGGATTGTGGATGCCAGCCTGAGCCAGGTCCATTTTAGCTGCTCTTTCATGTGGTCCTAAACAGCCTGCTATTAAAATCATTGGAAAATAGATTGGACATGGGACCACTACATGTATATTTTCAGATTTGCCTATGAATTACCAGAACCAAGTATATTTTTTTCACATAAAAATACTATCTTAAATAATTTGAAGAAAGGGCAACATCAGTTTCTGTACATAGGAGAAGATATATGTTTATACAGAGACTATAACATGTGCTGACAGACATCCCTCGGTTCTATCCATAAACTTCAATTTCTCAGAATGAGGGATCAATAACTCTAAAGCATTTATCATGTAGACTGATACTACTCTCCAGTCTTCAGCTGCTCTAAGAAGTTAGAGCCTTTTCTATCTCAGTCTCTCAGTGCTCTCAAGTACATTTTATCTTACCATTTGTAAAAATATGGAATGGATGTCACAGCCAGATCACCCTCACATTCTAGGAGCCTGATATAGCCATCTCCTGAAAGGCTTTGTCAGAGCCTGACAAATACAGAGACTGATGCCTGTATCCCACCATTGGACTGAGCACAGGGTCCCCAATGAGGCGTTAGAGAAAGGACTGAAGGAGTTGAAGTGGTTTGAAACCCAATAGGAGGAACAACAATACAAACCAAACCAAACACTTCAGAGCTCCCAGGAACTAAACCACCAACCAAAGAGTGCACATGGAGGGACTCATGGCTCCAGCCACATATGTAGTAAAGGATGGCCTTGTTAGGCATCAGTGGGAAGAGAGGCCCTTGGTCCTGGAGAAGGCTCAATGCCTCAGTATAGGGGAATGCCAGGGTTGGGGGGACAAGAGGGAGTGTCTGGGTTGGTGGGGGAATACCCTCATAGAATCAGGGGGAGGGGGATAGACTGGAAGGTTTCCCGGGGGCAGGGGGGGAGAGGACCAAGAAAGGGAATAACATTTGAAATGTAAATAAAGAAAATATCCAATAAAAATATGGAATAGAACAAGCAAAGTACAAAAAATGTGTACTTTATACACATTTTTCTATTTGCAAATAGATTTCATTTGTATAATGTGTTGTAGGTCTACAGAAAATAAATGCCTGTATACATACGAAGGAAAAATTTTATATTAATATCAACCAATGCCCATGGTGAGTCAGACTTAGCTAATTTTACTTAGCACTACTGTTTAACAGTTCCCAGATCCCACCCATGTCCTTCATGAGATGTGGTGGTTTCTCATGAGCTCTATTTGGCTTTGCAGAGTCTTAAACTTCCCCAGTTTTTGATGATCCTGACAATTCTGAACAGAAGTAGCCCAGCATATTTTAAGGCATCCTCAACTGATACTCTTTGGATGTTTTTCTCATAATAGAATTTGAATTATAGGCTTGAACATTTAGAAATGCTAATTGATTTTACTTTCTTTTTTATTGACTTTCTTTCTTTTATTGACTTTACTTTCAATACATAATATCCATTACTACTTCTTGCGAGTAAAAAGAAAACAATAAAGGAAGACTGATAGGCCTATTTTCTAATAATTCTTTCAATGTGTATTAAAATGTCTTTGGAACATATCACATATTGCACTAACAATATGCAAATCTAACATCTAACAATGAATCTTATTTTGCATGAAACAACCCATAGAGGGTTGTAAGACAATCACAAAATAGTCTCCGTAAAAAGTAAATCTCATCTGTGAACATTATACAATTAGTATATATTATAAAACACTATAAACAAAATCTACATGCATGTGTGTGTTATACTGTTAGTGTGTATGATTAGATCCTTACTATCTTTATATAAAACCTAGTGTCTATATGTCTTACTTTCAGTTAATCTATACCTTACTTTCTAACTTGGAATGATCTTATTTTTAAAATTGAAGATTAACTCAACAAGTCATAACCTCCTGCCAGGCATTTACTGTGATAGATGTAGGATTGTCATCTGTCCCTCCTACAATTCAAAAATATCTCTCAAAATGTGAATGTGGTCACCAAAAGCACATGACACATCTGCTCAAGATTCCATGGAAATATAGAATCCTAGCTTTGGTAAGCTTGCAAACACAACTGGTCTCACAAACTCATACAAATCTATCCATTGTAACACCTACTTCTCAGAGTAATCAGTCTTTCTGCCTTTTTCCTGTGATTCTCCTTCCTCCAAAATAATCAATTCAAAGCAGAACTGAAGTTGATCTTCTACTGTTAAGACACTTAAATGCTCTAATTGTCCAAAAGAAAGAAAATTATATAATATAGACAATATTAGGAAAAATGTACTTTATCAAATTAATATTCTTGTTAAATACTTTTTAAGTGGATCACTGATTAAAATTTTCAATTGCACAGTATGTTGATACAACACAAGCCACTTGTGAGAAATTCTGGAATTGGAATTTTTTTCTTGCAACATACAAGGTCAAGTGAGTCAAAATGATGACCAATGGAATTCAGAAGTTATGTCTTTGACCAATACATGTGTCTGCAGCAGCAGCAGCATGAATTTGATTAATAAGGAAACATTTTCCAATATTCCATACAGTTCTTTTTTTATAAACTATTTCAGTATCAATCTTATGGGTGGAAAAGTATAATCTCCACTGAATGCTAAAATGCCTTCAAATTCTACATGTTGAATATAACACAGCACTGATGATTCCTCTAGACTCACAGTGAGAAGCACATTCTTTGGGACATTCCACAAGGCATCTTTTTGAACACCCTGAAGGCATTCAAGTGGATTTCTTCCCCAACCCCCAAAAAAGCACTTTTGAAGTAAAGTGTGTCACCACTTAAAGTATCCTAAGAGACTAACTCTAAATTAGATTTTTATATTAACTAAGACTATCTTGAAAGACTCTTCTTTTGTAGAAAACAAAATATTTTTCCTCTTCAGTTATCGGAAGAAACTAAGGGTGACTACATAAAGACGGTCAGAATGCAATACCATCATTCATATTCAAATATCCCCTGAGTATAGAATCTCCTGTTGGTGGTGTCTGCTGTATTGCTTAGCACCACACATTGACCTATCACTCCAAAACAAAACAACAACAACAATAATGACAACAACAACAAAACCCACATATTACACAACATGTATTTAGTTAAGCCTTCGTCCTCATTGACTAAGGCTGATTGTCTTCACGGGTAATGGACTAGAATCCTGCAGAATATCCAAAAATGTACTTCAAAACAAACAAATAATAATAGCAACAAAAATTAAGACAGGAGTTCTGATCCAAGGTTAAGAAAGGAAATACATCAAGGCATTAAGCACTTGCCACACAAGCAAGAGAACCTGGGTTCAGATCCCCAGAGCCTATGAAAAAATTGGACACACAGCACAAACACCTGTGATACCAAAGTATCTATGGCAATCCTTGGTAAGTTGTAGACCAGCTAACTAGTCTGACATACACAGCAAAAGAAACCCCACCTGCAACAAGGACTAATAGAAACATTCCTCTGACCTTGACAGAGGTAAGCATACCACGCTCCTTACAAAAACATGTGCCCATGCACAGAAAATCAAAAAAGAAAAAGGAAATAAAAGAGAAAAAGAGAAAGGGGAAGACAATGGAAGGGAACAGAAGAGAGGGGCCTAGAGGGAGAGGAGGGAAAGGGAGGGGAGGGCAGGGCAGGGAAAAGAAAAGCAGAGAAGAGATATTCCCTTGACCCCTTTTTGTGCTGCAGGACTTGGGACAATCACAGATAGTCATGGTCACACTAGGAGAGGCATTTGCAACTCTCCAGAGTCACCACTTTCTACACTCCGTGAATTCTGGGCTATAAACACATGCATAAGCCTTAATGGTCTGCAAGATCAGTGATCCACAGACAGCTTTTTTTTCCCTTTTAGCAGAGTATTTATTACACACACCATAACCTTTTAGTTTTGTGACATCTGCCAACTGTGACACATGGACATAATTCACCACCTAGAGGCAAAGAGCTTCTAATTGCTGCTACAATACAAATAAAGACATAAGCACGTATGCTAGCATATGCATATGGGCTAACAAGTAGAAATATGTATTCAGTTACTGCAAGACCAAATGGTCACCAAGGTAATGCATAGGCAAAACTTCAACTAGACTTTAGCTATTATAGTAATAAGCATGTCTCTGTTGGTGAAAAATCATTTCTATTTTCATGCTTTTGAAAGATACCTTTATGACTGTTGACTTGGGTATTTGTGTGTGTGTGTGTGTGTGTGTGTGTGTGCATGCACATATGTTTGTGTGTATGAATGAATGTATGTCATGAGTGCGTATAGAAGCAAAAAGTGGGTGTCAGATCTCCTGGAGCCAGAATTGCAGGTGGTGGCGAACTTGGCTGTACTGATATAATTTTATATAAAATGCCTAGTCGCGTAGTTTTTAAAATAGATGAGGCTAAGGAAACAGCTCACCAGGTAAGAGTATAAAATTCCAACTTTTATTTGAGAGGCTCTGGGGAGGTCATTTGGAAGCATCGTGGAAATAAAGAAAAATGTAAGTTAGCAAAGTGTGATAAGTAATTAAGGGTGACTGAGATTGAGCAAATAGTTTCACAGAATAAATGTTGAAACTCTAGAAATAAATGAACGTAAATAATGAACTCAAAGTTACCCTTTCAGAAACATACAATTCTCTATACCACTAAGCATTTTATATAAAATTATATCAGTACATCCAAGTTAGGAAGATGTAGCCTACAATTTTCAAAACTAGGTCAAGGTTAAACAAACTTTTTAAATTTTATTTTCTTTCTTTCCTTCCTTACTTCCTTTCTTTCAAATTTTTTGAAACATATTTTCTCTGTGTAATAGCCAAGACTCTCCTGGAACTCCTCTTGTAGACCAGGCTAGCCTAGAACTCACAGAGATAAACCTGCCTTTGCCTCTTGAGTGACAATATTAATGTCACCTGCCACCATGCCTTTCTGAAACTCTTAGACTCTTAGACAAGCCACCCTCAGTTTGGTTTTTGGTTTGTTCAGTTTTGTTTTCTGTTGTAATGTCAAACCAACACGACCATCATTATAACTTTAAAATAACAAGACTATCTCTGTGTTTGTTTAGAAAGTATGTCTGAATGCTTTTGAGCATAGCATGGTTCTGAAGCAGTATCAACAAAGACTGCTGGAAGATGTGTCCTGTGCCAAAATTCTTCTTTGTTCACTCACAGATTCAAGGGGTCAGAAACAGGATACTCTGGAAACTTTCTCTGTGTCCTGTAAAAATGGCTATCTCAAGAAGATGTTTTCCCCCCCTCAACTGTCAATAGTTGCCAGCTTTTCAATCGTTTTAGTTTGGGGATCATTTGAGGAGACAGGATAAAAAGGTAAAGGGTATTCTGTTGCTAAAATGAGAAAAGAATCCAACACTATGCCAGTCTCAGCATTGCTACAGTGTAGTGAGTATATAGATAACAGTGGCAGGTTCGAAGTTCTGTGGGTGACATCTACCAACTGGGAATCAATTCACTGCTGCCATCAAAGGACCTTACACAGACTGGACCCTAGTGGAACCCAAGGAACTACAAGGGCCACAAGTTATCCAGAATATATCCCATCACCATTTCCAACATAAGTTACTATTGCTAAAGTTTACAGCAGGAGCAAGAATCTAGACGCTCATCTGTGGAGAGAAAGAGGTCTGTCGAGAACTGTGAATTGGAAACTACAGCTCAACGGTTTAAACAGGGCTCTTACATTATCTCAGGTAAATGGTAGTAAGCTCCAGCCATGGGTCTGATGGTATTAATCTATCTGCCACTTCTCTTATTTGGCAGAGTCACCAAAGAAAAATGTTCTTTTCCACCCAGGACTCTCAGTGGGGAACTCCAGCTAGCAGCCCTGTAACTTTTGCTAGGTGCTATAAACAGCCCAACTGGTACCATTATCTTTCTGTTGCTTGCTATTTCTTCCTCACCAGTTTTCAGTGAAGCTAATGAAATTGTGGTTATCATACCTCATTTTCTGCAAAGAACACGGTGTTATAGCTAAAAGTGTCTACAGAGAGCAATCCTCTTACATGGGATACAGTGTCATTGGGTTGGTTAGAGCAATGAATCTCTTGCTTATTAGTCTAGCATGTCACTATCATTTTGGTTGATAATCCTAGTTTGTTTCTCTATAAACTCTAGGCCTGTGGGATATATCTTGGAGAAGCAGTAGCTCAGAGAATTCATATGGCACAATGATCATGAGAACCACAACAAAATTCACTACACAATGAGATGCTTCAGTGCCCTTGAAAATCAGCATTTGACAGATTGGACATATGAATGTAGCGTGATAAATATGGCATGACCCATCCCTCTTAAATTATCTATACTTAATGGATATAGCTTTTAGGCCCATCACAGACTGTACTTTAAGGGGAAGAAAAAGCAGAAAAGGTTTGATTCTTGCTTTTATTCGTGGAAATGTCAGTCAAGAAGACATCTGACTTAACAATAACAACAACAAAAATAAGTATTTGTGACTTACAACAAAGTCGAAAAAAGTCACCTTTGATTCTTCACAGTTTCATCAAAATGAAGAATGGACAGAAGTAACTATGTCAACTGAAATGCCACCATGAGAATGATCATTTTACCTTTTCTCAGGAAGTGCAAGCAAATTGTTTGATGCTACATCTCTGATGGCAGATCTGCTTGCCTCAAAGTGATTTCTTTTCAGACATGATAAAACACAAACCTCTGAAAACACAATAATAAAAACATGAGATCATTCACAATAACATACAGGACGTGGCTCATTCCTGCCTTCTTCCTATGAGCTGTCACCCAACGTCAGTAAATGTATTTTAGTCCACATTTTACCCTACAGAGGCATGGCAGATGCAACCATAACCATTCACAGGAAATGTACATGCTAACACAGCTGCTGTTTATAATTAATAATGCTAAACCTCCCCTACACCGTGCCAGAAGTGAGTAGGCACGAAGATACATTTAAGTTAATGTGCCTCTTAAATTGTCTAAATGGAGATGTGGAATCAGAGGAAAAGGCTTCCAGTTTCAACTCTTGCAATTTGTAAAACTGCTTATGCCTATATTGCATTTATGAATAAATGCCTTTGTTTTTCGGGAGTACTAGAGTGCTGGCTTCTATCTCCCTGACAACATTTTTATCTGAAACCATCATGTATAGGAAAGACTGCAGATAATTCAGCTTTGGTGAGAGACAGAGTTAAGCCTGGTAAGAACGGCTCTCAGCCTCTTCAGGAAGAAAAGAATGTTATACCATCTGACACTGCTTTCTCTGTGGCTTAGAATCAAACTCTGCAGGTATCAAGTTCTAGATAGCATCGCACACAGAGTTTGGGGCTCAAGTGCTACAGGAAATGCTTTACTGTGAAATAATAATTTCTTTTGAAATGTAAGGTGGGAAGAGGTAGGCCGTATTCTGACCTAACATTTTACGAGCTGCAGAAGCCAGTATCTTTCTCTGGGAGGTACATCTCTGAAATTATACTGTCAGTCAATAGAAAAAAAATGACTTAACAGTCAAGAGCATAAAACCTGATTTATACGTGACTTTGAAGAATGCTCCTTTGTATAAAGTAATATAAGTTTATTCATTCTTGGAGTATTATGATTTATAATATGGTAAAGAGTTTATTTTATATATATGTACAGTAAATATGTGTGTGTGTGTGTGTGTGTGTGTACGCGCGCGTGCACACATGCACGCATGCTTATAAATAAGCCAGCAGAAAGAAAATGTGTCCAATAATACGGGCAACACAAAGCTTGACTTTTCAAAAAATGTGGTTTTTTGCTTGTCACTCCACCTTTCAGAGCTAAATTACTTCTTCCTTCTTTACCTATTAATCTTGACCTTAGTAAAGGTGACAATCATAATTTTGTGCCTGTACTTGATATGCAAGAAAAATAAAAAGGACACAAGTGTAAAAACAATCCCCAATTATACAAATATTTTAGTCAATTGATTTTGCCAGTACAGTGATTATTTTACAACCATGAAACATGGATATGGAAAGTAAAAATTAAGCAAGGGTATGTTATGCTAACAGTTTATCATTCAGGAAATCCACAATGAAGATCAGCTTCTAAGCCATCTATCACAGGACACAGGGATGGTACTTATAAAACACCAACTAGAATAAATCCCTTCAAACAGGCAAACTAAATCAGGTATTACTAAAACGATAGAGGCTGAAGGGCACAGGGTGTTTACAACAGACTGAATCACTATGTCTATGAGACAGCCTTAGCCTAAGACAGTGGTTCTCAACCTATGTGTCACAACCCTCGGCAGTTAGCTGCCCCTTTCACAGGAGTCATCTAAGTCCATGGCAAAAGCAAAGGTATGTACATTATGACTCATAACAATAGCAAAATTATAGTTAGGAGGAAGCAATCAAAATAATTTTATGGTTAGAGGTCAGTACAACACAAGGAACTATATTAAAGGGTTGAAGCATTAGGGAGTTGGAGAATCATTGTCCCACAACATAAATGCAGAGGAGGTCGGTTCCATTTAGATACTAGAGTAGACTTCTCTCAGAACTTAAGAAACTGCCAGGAGTCTCTAGCTTGAGCTCAAAGAGTATTACCAATCTTAATGATTTAGAAAACATATAATTTGCTATCCTGCATGTACAATTGCATATGCATTAGCTTGTGCTAATGCACATACATTTTTATACACATTGCAAAGCAATGGTAGAGTATTTAGGCCCCATGGCTGACATACATCTGCCTATATCCTTTATCTTCATGTTGCTTTCTGTAACCTTCCTTCAAATAGTTATGCTGATTAAAAAAATAAAAAAAAAAAAAAACATTTAGCTCACAACTTGGCCCTGGGCAAAGCCAGTGCTCCAGGTCCTCTCCCACACCCAGAGACAGCTTGATTCACAGAGGTCCATCACAAGGAAGATCACAGGCTCACAGGAGGAACAGGATCCAGACAGAGACAGAAAGGCCAGTTAACAACTGAGTTAAACAGATGACAAGAAGCAAGTATGAGAATATAAGCAACAGAAACCAATGCCACCTGACACCATCAGAACTGCAGTTCTCCCACCAGAGCAAGCCCTGGATATCCTAACACACCTCAAAAGCAAGCTTCTGACCTAAAATCTCATCTCATAAAGATGATAGAGGACTTTAAGAAGGGCATAAATAAATTCCTTAAAGAAATACAGAAGAATACAGGTAGGCAGGTAGGTACCCTTAAATGGGAAACAAATCTCATAAATAAATAGAGGAAAGAAACAGGTGAAAGAATTGAACAAAACTGTCAATGATCTAAAAAAAAATGGGAAAAGAAACTATAATAAAGAAATCACAAAGGGAGGTCACCCTGGAAAAACTAGGAAAGAGATCAGGAGTTACAGATATAAGCAGCACCAACAGAATACAAGAGATAAAATAGAGACTCAAAGGAGTAGAAGGTACCAAAGAAGATACTGACACAACAATCAAAAAAAATACAAAGTGCAAAACGTTCCTAACCAAAACAGCCAGGAAATTCAGGATACAGTGAAAAAACCAAACCTAGGAATATTAGAAATAGAAGAGAGAAGATTCCCAATGCAAAGGGCCAGGAAACATCAACAAAGTCATAGAAGAAAACTTCCCTAACCCAAATAAACAGATGGTCATAAATGTACAAAAACTCTATAGAATGCCAAATAGATTGGACCAGAAAAGAAAATCCTCTCATCACATAATAATAAAAACACTAAATGCAGAGAACAAAAAATATTAAAACCTATAAAGGAAAAGGGCCAAGTAACAAAAATTCAGAATTATACAAGACTTACCAACAGAGACTATAAATGCCAGAAGATGTCATGCAGTCACTAAGAGAATACAAATGCCAGCACAGGCTACTAAATCTAGCAAAATTCTTAATCAATGTAGATGAAGAAACCAAGATATTTCATGAAAAAGAAAAAAAATTTAAACAATACCTTTCCACTAATCCAGGCCTACAGAGGATAATAGAAGGAAAACTTCAACACAAAGAGGGAAACTATACCCAAGATAACACAAGAATGTAATCATCTCACAACAAAACCAAAAGAAGAGAACCAGACAAACATAGTACCACCACAAACAAAAAAATAACAGGAACCAACAAATCATTGATCTTTAATATCTTTCGACATCAATGGGCTCAATTCCTCCAATAAAAAGACATAGGCTAACAGACTGGAGGACCCAGGAATTTGGAAACATACATCAGTGCTAAAGACAGACATTAATTCAGACTAAAAGACTGGAAAAAAATTTTCAAAGCAAGTGGTCCCAGTAACAGAACTAGAGTAGCCATTCTAATATCCAATAAAATAGACTTTCAATCAAAGGTTATCAAAAGAGATGGAGAATGACACTTCATACTCATAAAAGGAAAAATCCACCAAAACTAACTCTCAGTTCTGAACATCTACACCCCAAATGCAAGGGCATTTACATTTGTAAAAGAAGCATTACTAAAGCTCAAAACACACATTGATCCTCACATAATAATAGTGGGAGACTTAAACGTCCCACTCATATCAATGGACAGATCACAGAAACAGAAAGTAAACAAAGACACAGTGAAACTAACAGAAGTTATAAACCAAATTGATTTAACAGATAGCTATAGAACATTTCACCCCAAAACAAAAGCATATACCTTCTTCTCAGCACCTTATTTTACCTTCTCTAAAACTAACCATACAATTAGACACAAAACAAGCCTCAACAGACACAAAAAGACTGAAATAATCTCATGCATTCTATCAGATCACCACAGAAAAAGGACAGTTTTCAAGAAAAACAAAAACAACAGACAACCTACATACTCATGGAATCTGAATAGCTCTACTCAATGATTACTTGGTCATGGAAGAAATAAAGAAAAATTTAAGACTTTCTAGAATTTAACAAAAATGAAGGCATTGCACACCCAAGCTTACAGGATACAATGAAAGCAATGCTAGGAGAAAAATTCATAGCACTGAGTACCTTCATAAAGAAATTGGAGAGATCCTACACCAGGAACTTAACAGTACATCTGAAAGCTCTACAGGAAAAGGAAGCAAATATACCCAAGAGGAGTAGATTTAAAGGGCAGGAAATAAACTCAGAGCTGAAATCAACCAATTAGAAACAAAGAGAACTATACACAGAATCAGCAAAACTAAGAGCTGGTTCTTTGAGAAAATGAACAAGATAGATAAACACTTAGCCAAACTAACTAAAGGGCATAGAGATAGTATCCGAATTAACAAAATCAGAAATTAAAAGAGAGAGATAATGACAGAAACTGAGGAAATTCAAAAAAGATCAGTTCCTACTACAAAAGCCTATAATCAACAAAACTAGAAAATGTAAATGAAATGGATGATTTTCTAGACATATACTAGGTACTAAAGTTAAATCAAGACCAGATAAACTACCTAAACAGTCTCATAACCCCTAAGGAAATAGAATCCGTCATTAGAATTCTCCCAATGAAAGGAAACCCAGGGTAGGATGGTTTTAGTGCAGAATTCTATTGGACCTTCAAAAAAACCCTAATACCAATACTTCTCAAACTATTCCACAAAATAGAAACAGAAGGAGCACTACCTAATTCATTCTATGAAGCCAGAGTTACACTGATACCTAAGCCACACAAACACTCAAGAAACAAAAAGACCTTTAGACCAATTTCACTTATGAATGCTGGTGCAGAAATACTCAATAAAATTCTTGTAAACTGAATCTAAGAACACATCAAAACCATCATTCATCAAGATCAAGTAGGCTTCATCTCAGGGATGCAGGGATGGTCCAATATGCAGAAATCCATCAATGTGATCCACTATATAAACAAACTCAAAGAAAAATATCACATGATCATCTAATTAGATGCTGAAAGAAAAACCTTTGACAAAATACAACATCTCTTCATGTTAAAAGTCTTGGAAAGATCAGGAATTCAAAGCACATTCCTAATCATAATAAAAATAATATACTGCAAACCAAAATCCAACAACAAATTAAATGGAGAGAAACTAGAAGCAATCCCACTAAAATCAGGGGCAATGCGAGGTTGTACACTCTCTCCCTATTTATTCAATACAGTAATGGAAGATCTAGATAGAGCAATTATACAACAAAAGGAGGTCAAAGGGATACAAATTGGAAAGGAAGAAGTCAAGAAATCACTATTTGTAGATAATATAATAGTATATATCCTTTTTTTTTTTAATAGCCAGAAGCTGGAAAGAACCCAGATGTCCCTCAATAGAGGAATGGATACAGAAAATGTGGTATATATACACAATGGAATACTACTCAGCAATTAAAAACAATGAATTCATGGAATTCTTAGGCAAATGGTTGGATGTGGAAAATGTCATCCTAAGTGAGGTAACCCAGTCACAAAAGAAGACACATGAGATGCAGTCATAAGTGGATATTAGCTCAGAAACTCTGAATACCCAAGACACAATTCACATATCAAATGACTCCCAAGAAGAAGGAAAGAGAGATCCCTGATCCTGAAAAGGCTTGTTCTAGCATTGTAGGGGAGCACCAGGACAGAGAAGTGGAAGGGGTTGATTGGAGAATGGGCTGAGGGAAAAGGGCTTAGGGAACTTATGGGGAGGGGTGAACCGGGAAAGGGAAAATCATTTGGAATATAAACAAAGAATATAGAAAATAAAAATTATAATAAAAAAGAAAAAATTATGTGAAGTGATAAAATAATTCTATTAGATTCTTAAAAAATAGTATATATAAACAACCCCAAAAATTCTACCAGAGAATTCCTTTTGCTCATAAATGACTTCAGTAAAGTGGCTGGATATAAAACTAGCTCAAACAAAAGCCTTTCTCTACACAAAGGATAAACAGAAAAAAATTAAGGAAACAACACCCTTCACAATAGTCATAAATAGTATAAAATATCTTGGCATAATTCTAAGCAAGTGAAAGATCTGTAAAGTCTCTGAAGAAAGAAACTGAAGACCTCAGAGGATAGAAAACTCTCTCAAGCTTATGGATTGGTAGAATTAACATAGTAATGGCCATCTTGCCTAAAGCAATCTACAGACTCAATACAATCCCCATCAAAATTCCAACTCAATTCTTCACAGAGAAAGAAAAAGCCATTCTCAACTTCATTCATCTGGAATAACAAAAAAACCTGGATAGTGAAAACTATTCTCAACAATAAAAGAACTTGTGGGGGAATCAACATCCCTGACCTCAAGCTGTACTTCAGAGCAATAGTTATAAAAATCTTATGTTATTGGTACAGACAGGTAGGTCAATGGAATAGAGTTGAGTACCCAGAAATAAACCCACATACCTATAATCATTTTACCCTTGACAAAGGAACCAAAACCATCCAGTGGAAAAAAGACAGCATTTTCTTTTCTTTTTAATATTTTTATTTTCTATATTCTTTGTTTACATTCCAAATGATTTCCCCTTTCCCAGATCCCCCCTCCCAATATGTCCCATAAACCTTCTTCTCACCATCCATTCTCCAATCACCTCCCTCCTTTTTTCTCTGTCCTTGTATTCCCCTCCAATGCTAGATCAATCCTTTCCAGGATCAGGACCTTCTCCATACTTCTTCATGGGAGTCATTTGTTATGCGATTTGTGCCTTGGGTATTCAGGGCTTCTGGGCTAATATCCACTTATCAGAGATTGCATTCCATGTCTATTCTTTTGTGACTGGGTTACCTCACTTAGGATGATATTTTCCAGATCAAACCATTTGCCTAAAAATTTTGTGAATTCATTGTTTCTAATTGCTGAGTAGTATTCCATGTCCAAATACACCACATTTTCTGTATCCATTCCTCCTTTGAGGGGCATCTGGGTTCTTTCCAGCTTCTGGCTATTATAAATAAGGCTGCTATGAACATAATGGAGTATGTGTCTTTATTGCATGCCGGGAAATCCTTTGGGTATAAGCCCAGGAGAGGTATATCAGAGTCCTCTGGAAGTGTCATGTCCAGTTTTCTGAGGAACCGCCAGACTGATTTCCAAAGTGGTTGTACCATCTTACAGTCCCACCAGCAGTGGAGGAGTCTTCCTCTCTCTCCACATCCTTGCCAATACCTGCTGTCTCCTGAGTTTTTGACCTTAGCCATTCTGACTGGTGTAAGGTGAAATCTCAGGGTTGATTTGATTTCCCTAATGACTAATGATGTTGAGCACTTCTTAAGGTGCAGCAATATACAGCAAACCGGTAGCCAACATCAAACTAAACGGAGAGAAACTTGAAGCAATCCCACTAAAATCAGGGACTAGACAAGGCTGTTCTCTCCATATCTTTTCAATATAGTACTTGAAGTTCTAGCTAGAGCAATTAGACAACATAAGGAAGTCAAGGGGATACAAATTGGAAAGGAAGAAGTCAAATTATCACTATTTGCAGATGACAGTCTACTTAAGTGACCCGAAAACCTCCACCAGAGAACTCCTGCAGCTGATAAACAACTTCAGCAAAGTGGCTGGTTATAAAATCAACTCAAGCAAATCAGTTGCCTTCCTATACTCAAAGGATAAGCAGGCTGAGAAAGAAGTTAGGGAAATGACACCCTTCACAATAGCCACAAACAATATAAAGTATCTTGGTGTGACTCTAACCAAACAAGTGAAAGATCTATATGACAAGAACTTCAGGTCTCTGAAGAAGGAAATCTAAGAAGACCTCAGAAAATGGAAAAATCTGCCATGCTCGTGGATCAGCAGGATTAATATATTTAAAATGGCCATCTTGGCAAAAGCATTTTCAACAAATGGTGCTGGTCTATCTGGCATTTCTGCATGTAGAAGTAAGCAAATTGATCCATTTTTATCTCCTTGTACAAAGCTATGCCCAGATATACCACTCCTGGCCATATTCCCAAAAGATGTGCCAACATATAACAAGGACACATGCTCCACTATGTTCATTGTGGCCATATAATAGCCAGAAGCTGGAAACAACCCAGATGTCACTCAATGGAAGAATAAACACAGAAAATGTGGTACATTTACACAATGGAATACTACTCACCTATTAAAAATGATGACTTCATGAACTTTGTAGACACGTTGATGGAATAGAAAATATCATACTGAATGAGTTAACCCAGACCCAAAAGGACATATATGGTATTTACTTACTGATACATAGATATTAACCCATAAGCTCAGAATACCCATGATACAACTCACAGACCATATGAAGTTTCACAAGGAGGAAGGCCAAAGTGCAGATGCTCTAAACCTACTTAGAAGGGAGAAGAAAATAATCATGGGAGGGAGAGAGAGAGAGAGAGAGAGAGAGAGGAGGGGACTTGAATGGGAGAGGGGAGTGGGAGGGAAAAAGGGAGGGAGGACAGGTATGGGAAGAATCAGGGGAGAAGTCCAGAAGACCAGTAGAAAAGTCCAGAGGGCCAGTAGAAAAGACCAGAGGACCAGTAGAAAAGTCCAGAGGGCCAGGAGGACAAATAGAAATAAGTAGCAGTGGGAGGTGTGGAATTTTGGGAGCCACTAGAAAGTCCCAGATGCCAGGAATGTGAGTGGCTTCCAGGACTCAATGTGGATGACATTTGCTGAAATAACCTACAGCAGAGAAATAGAACCTGAAGAGACCACCTCCAGTAGATAGATATGGCCAGTGGAGAGATGGCGCCACCTACTCATCTCAAATCTTTAACCTTGAATTGTCCCTATCTACAGCAAATATACAGGGACAAAAATGAAGCAGAGGCTAAAGGAAAGGCCACCTGGACACCACCCCACTGTGTGATCTCTGCCATCTGCAGACATCAAACCCCAACACTATTGCTGATGCCAAGATATGCTTGTAGACGGGAGCCTCGTATGGCTGTCTCTGACTGGCGCTGCCAGCACCTGACGAATAGAGATGCAGATATTCACAGCCAACCATGAGTACTGAGCCAACTGGGATGCCAGTGGAAGAGTTAGGGGAAGGGCTAAAGGAGCTAAAGGGGATTGCAATCCCATAGGAAGAACAACTAAGCAGACCCCTCAGAGCTCCCAGGGACTAAACCACCAACCAAGGTATATGCATGGGTTGGTGCATGGCTCCTGCTACATATGTAGCAAAGGATTGCCTTATCACTCACTGGGAGGGGGATGAAGGCACTTGGTCCCTTGCAGGCTGGATGCCCAGCAGAGGGGAATGCTAGAGGGGAAAGGCTGGAGTGTGTGGGTAGGTGGGGGAGCACCCTTTTAGAGGCAAAGGTGAGGTGGATGGGGTGAGGCCTTCTTGGAGGGGAGACCAAAAAGGGGATAACGTTTGAAATGTAAACAAATACAATGATTAATAAATAAAAAATAAAAACAAAGAAATCCAGATATGAAAATAAATAAACAAACAAAAAGGCAGTGAGTTCTGCATTAAACTATAATTTGAAACCCAATAGTTTCTCTTTGTGCTGATATTTGCAAAATGAAACACCATGTCTTAATTGGCATATTTTGAAGGCTTTTAAACAAATACATATTCTGATATGTTTGTCTTCTAGGAAAAGATGCTTCATTTAAACTGCCTGCTTGTTCAAATATGAACCTATAGCTAACCCATAACATTTAAATATTTTTAATTAAAAAATAAATACTTTAGCTTTCTTTCATCAAACATAAGACTATTTTTCACTTTAAAAACCATTTAGGCTATTTCTAGTATTATAGGAAATTATGAGTGATCTCCAAAGAATAATTATGAGACAAATATTCTGGGTGTCTTTAGGAAGATAGCTCACCATGAGACACTGGTTCTTACATCAGTAAAAAAAAAAAAATGTTATTTTTAGAATTAGAAAGCAGTACTTGTGGAAATGAGTCCTCTGTAATGGTTTAAAATTGTATCTAGATATGAGTCTAACATCAGAGTATACATCATGTAGTATTTACATTAAAAGACTCTGGACATGTTTTGAGTCCCGCATCTTCATCCCCTGTTCTGAGACTAATGCAGAGCTCTATAAACCACAACTGTCTCTAGTCAATATAAGCAATTAATAAGGACATTGTATTGAGATAAAGTAACATTCCAATCATAATTAATTAAAAATACATTGCTTATATCTTTAATATGCTACGGCATGCACTGGATGCTGGGGAAGAGAAAATTAACTTCTGTCAGTGTGGAGTTCACAGCCTATTTGGGGTATGAGAGGAGATAGGAATGCTCGGGTAAGCATGTAGTAGAGTCTACATCGGATTGTCAGACGGGCATTTCTGATGTGGTGAAATAGAAATGGTGGAAGGGGGCTGCTAGAGGTGTAGGTGGTGAGGTAACACTTGGGATTCCATGGGTGTACATACCAGTCTGTGAGGGATATAGAGTAGCAGAGAGTTAGGGGAAGCTATGGTATGGGGGTGGGGTGCGGAATAGGGTGGTGGGTAGGAGGATGGGGGTAGGGAGATGGAGATGGAGAAGAAATAATAGACTTGAATAGGCAGAAAAACAGTAGTGATAAAATTGAAGACCCATGTGGCTGAAGCAAGGAAAGGGTGTCTATTAGGACATTATATCAGGGAAGTAGGAGGCACATTTATATATAATAATGAGAAAAATAAATCAGTAATTGAGGCAAAAGATGAAAATATATACTCCCAGCTAGGTCATAGGCACACTGCAGACTGCGAGACCATTTTGAAGGCATAAGCAGAGTTCCTTCACCCATGAGTAGTTTAATAGCATCGTTTACCCCTTTCTTCTGTTTTAGATGAAACATATTAGGAAAGTTGACCCTTCACAACAACATGGAGTCCACCAAGTTGTATGACTTTATGGGAAGCATGAATGGTAACCCAGTAATTCTTTAAATTCCAAGTTTACTTCACAGTTGTAAGCATTCTAACAGCTTACATCAAGCTATTAGAATTAATAATATTTTTTCCAAATTAAATATGGAATTATGTAGTCATTCCATCCAAATTGATTTTAAAGGCAAAGGTAACAATAATCCTTTGCTTTGCAGATGCAGGGATTTTGACAGTGTGGCTTGATGATAAAAAAAGTGGCACCCACTCTATACAGCAATGTATGTTCTGTAATGTTTCTATTTTATTAATAAAATTAAAATATTTATTCATTACTGTATCATGAAATCACTAATTCAAAACATTTTCCAAATACCATAAATAGTTTAGATAAGCACATTATATTTTTTTAAATACATTAACGAATAAGCTAATGTTTTATGGTTACTTCACTAAGTGAAAGGCAACTCTGAGTCATGCCAGGGTATCTTCATTTTGGCATAACTGAGCTATAACATAAATGAGCGTATCCTTCATTTTATGACTATTTGAAAATGGAAATATTCATAATTATATAGTTAGGCATTCATATTTTGAGCCTTGGGTTTGGGTACCTGAGACTATGACAAGATTCTCTGATAGAAGTGAAGGAAAATGGATATGATACTCTAAGATTTATGAAGCCCAACAAAAATGTCAACATTACTAAATAGATAAAATGAATGTAGAGGTGTTTGCTTCCTAGCAAACTGACAGAGCTCCCTCAAAACATGCAAAGACTTCTGATTCTGAAACACCAACCTTCCCTATTTATACAAGAGTTGAAAAAAATGTACTAAGCACCATAATTTGTTTGTTTAGGTCCTGGAGATCTAACAAAAAGCCTCAGATGGTCAGCAAGTGCCCCACCAAGGAGACACATCCCCAGCCCATGAGACTTATAGATGAAAGTATTTCTCCTTTTTTGAAATGTTTGTTATTGTTTAACTGTCACTGAAAAAGAAATAGAACAATTGCAGACCTTCAAAGGATAATATATGAACTACAAGTTGGATTAGACAGCTTTTTTTGAGTCTACACATCAAATATTAGAGTTAAAAGTTGACCATGGTAAAAGGATACCAACTACTGTTCTAGGAATGAAGCTGTTTCCTCTCAAAGAACACCATTCCTAGTGTTGAAAAAAGACAAATCCTATCATAGGATCAGTTTATTGGACCAGCCCAAAGAGGCACTGTCTTAACCTTCTTGCCCTTGAAAGTTACTTCCCCAAGGCAAGAGATCAACAAATTTGTAGCAAAAAAAAAAAAAAAGACTATTAAAGTAGTCAGAATGTATTTCTAAACTCCTTAGGATTGGTAACTGTGAGACTGGTGGAAACCAATGTTACAATCTGTTCCTTTCAGATATTTCAGTCTGGATATGCTATATGCTCAGATTCTTGGTATTGTCAACAACAGTTTTAAGGAGGAAGCAAGAAAATAAATGTCAGTTTTTATAGCTTCAGAAATGTTTTGATAAGAACATTAGGGTTGTGGTCAGTAGCAGCCATTGAAAAGGTAATTCCACAACAGTAAGGAGGAAGACTATGAACACGGGGGTCAGGCAGGACCCCATCTGCTTATTCTTGGTTATATTTCCATCTTCTCTGACAGTGACACCATCACCACCCTCCAAAAAACAAATTTTTCTCTAAAATACACTGATGATTGAAGCAGCAAATGTATATATTTAAATGTAACTATATATTTTACATGTTCAAGGAGTGAGTTTCTTACTGATACATATAATTGTTTTAAACAATACACAACTCAGTCATTTGCTTAAAACTGGAGCTGTTTCTTTGTTACCTTGGCCTCTCCTTATAAGGGTTTTAGTGGTGACAATTAGGTACTACAATGTCTGCATCTGTGTGACAATGGAGAGTTCTACAGCAATATACACTACTCTTAAAAGAAAGAATCAAAGTCTGTATCCTCCACTTGTTATATGCAAAGCAAACATTTTCAAATATTGTTTGCCTAGTCTGTTGAACTTAATTCACAATCATAAACAGATGCAAATATCATGCTTACAACACAGATGGAAAAATGTGATTTTTCTTCTTCAGAAATCAAGTTAGTTGCCTTTACCCTTAAAAACTGCCCCTGGCAGAATTGTTTGCCAAATAAAACTAGATTGAGGGTGGGGGAGAATCTAATCTATGCTTGAGTGGACATATTAGAGGTGGTGAGCAAGAGAGACATTAATTTTCTCCAATTCTCCATAATGGAAAATGACATAAAATAAATGTTTATTTCCAGATGGTCAGGATGGCCTTATCCTAATCAAATATCTGAATTATGAATTCATGCTACATTTTTGAACCTGCCCTTGCCATTTCCTGTCCAGCTGTCATGGGTATAGGACAGTAGTCATTCTTTCTTCCAAATACAGGTGACCTTTTCTTGAAGTATCAAAATCATACTATATGTTAACGTTGTCACACTATTAAATGAGAACCACAAGGAAATGAGTCCCTTGGATGAACAGTCAAAACCAGACTTGATTGAAACTGAAGTTTTGGTTGTGTCACATGATACAGACTCCAGTAGTGTTTTGCTGAGGCAGACTCATGGGACCTTTTACTGAAGCCCAGACCCATGGGAGGACACGTGATGTTTGGAGAGAGTATAAATGGGACTCAACCGACAGTGAAGGTATATTTACCTAGCTAGCCTCGCAGCACTTCACTGATCTTCACTTCATGGCCAGAGGCATGGCAGACAGCTGCCATTCCATCTGGTATTGCTCTGCAGGGTCCTAGACACTCTGCTGACTCATGCCTATTTGGCTGGGGCCTGGAAGTTTCTCCTGGATCATGTCTCTATTGCTGACTCCTGTTTCGTATCCTGACACTTGTGAACTGGACTCCTGATATCCTGACAGAAAAGATTGGAATCACCCCCAAAGAACTACTAAACAGGTTCACATCACCTTGTCTTATTTACCCTCTTTTCTCCCCTGCTTTTGGATGGTGGGCTAGCACAGGACTTGAAGAGTGTGAGAACACTTATTAAAGTAGGATTTGCAAAATCTAAGCTTACACTCGATTCTCCATCCTTAATTCTTGAAGGTTCTTCGTAAAGTCGAGCCATTCAGAGATGGTACAAGAAATAAAAATTAAAATAAAAATTAGCTGCCCTGGCACAGAAGAGCAGCATTGGTAATTTTAACAGACGCTGCATTAGGAAGCATTGCCTTGATGACTGTGCAGAGTCCTTGTCAAATATTTACCTCAGGGGATAACCACAGGACAAATGATCCTCAGGAACAATGTTTGGTGTCAGAGGAGTTTCAGATTTGATTTGATTTTCTGGTGCATTTTATATAATTTCTGCCCGTCTATCCATAAACATCCATGTGTGTTCTCTTTGGGACAGGAGCCAAGTCAAAGTCCAATAGTCTCTTGTGGATCATATACCTCCATCTGAAGTCAAATTCTTATCTCTAAGATGAGTTCCTGCTGTCTGTGGCCTATCACATAGGAGTGGATGGCATCAGGGCACAGGAACTGAGGCAGACTGACCATGAGATCACAATCAGTCTGCTTGTACTGTAAGAAAACTGGAGGTAGGGATGGAGAGATGAGAGGAAGGGGGCATCAGGCTGAAAGACTTCCTGCTTACTGATGCTGTTGGCACTTAAAATATTCACAATTTTGGAGGAACTCAGAATTCATATTTTTGAATGGTAGTTTTTACCTTTACCACATACTGTGACAAACATGATGTAGGTTATAGATTTGGTACAATGTGTCATATATATCAAAATGTTTTCATATTTAAACCTCAATGTACTGCCATAAATTCACTGAATGTCTGTATATAAAAATCAAAGTTGCCTTCATCCACATGATGTTTTTAGTATTCAAATCAATATTGACTAAAATATAGAAAAATAAAAGTATTTATGAGGAACCAGGCCTTATTTAATACATGTATAACTTCATTTGATGTTTAAATTGACTCAAATATTTTATCTCTTCAAACATTTATGATTTCCTTACAATTATTCCTTTCTTTAGTCTCTTTTAATTTTGTGGTGAATGATCAGGGAACAGACTAAAGAAAGTTTGCTTCAAGGTAATACAACTTAGTTTCTTCTTCTCTCACTGAGGTCAGACCAGGCAGGCCTCTGCCCAGGGAGTAGGGAGGTCTGGTAGGGTCTGTGTGGGCAATGAGACATCTTCTTGGAGATGAGGGAGGAGGAATGGGATGAGGAACAGTCAGAAGGCAGACTGGGAGAGGGATAGGGACTGGACTGTAAATGAAGATCAAATAATAGTGATGATGATGATGATAGAACTTTATCATACCTATCCTTTCTATGACAAAAAAAACCCCAAAAAACAAAACCAAAAGCCACAGCATGGCCTGTTCCTGTTACACTCATGCCCTTATACAAGTTTAATTCCCATTTTGTCTCCATTGCAGCTAAAAATAATATTCAACTTGTTCACAACTCAGACTGTGCATGTGTTTGTAGAGATCCTAGAGTGGCATATTTCAGAAATATTCAGCATTTGTTATTCTAAATGTGCGGTGTTATTATTTAATCAAAATTCATTCTACAGATTGATTTCATGTGGAAAGACAGAGCTAAGGGTAGAAACATTTAGCATCTTTATTAAGTAAATAACATCAATTTTAATAGGCCACTAACTTCTGCAAAACAGCTCGAAAGAAGACTATGTTCTGCCTGTCAATCACTGTACGTACCCTGGTACTGTTTGGTAGAGTTCACACGTAAAAACTTATGTTACTTAAAATCATGTCATTTGTTACTATTTTATAGTCTATATTGACTATTTTTCATGGCCATGTTATATTTGTAGTGAACATAAAAGTTTGCTGATTCAACAGAAAGCAGTACAGAATTAAACCCATGCAGATTAGAGAGAACTAGTTGTCAGGGGCTTAACTAAATGTTGAATTTTTCATACAAACAGGAACATTAAATCCACCTAGAAAATTGAGCCACCCCATCTGTGTCGCACAGAATTCTTTAATGGAAACTAAGTTGTTGATAGGCAGACACTCTCATAAGTTTCATAACAACTGTGGACTTTCATAAAAGAAACTCAATGTCTTGTATTCAAACACCATTGGGAAAAAAGGGGGAATTTTAGCCCTTTCGTTTAAAAGCCAATGGTTAATTAAAGGAAAAGTAGACAGAAGAGGGGAGGGGGAAGGAAGGGTAAATGAGAGAGGAAAAGGTAACAGGAAGGGTAAGGGAAGAGGGAGGGTAATGGGGAGGAGGGGGAAGGGGAGAGGCAGGAGGGGAGGAGAGGGGAGAAGAGAGGAGAGGAGAGGGGAGGGAAAGGGAAGGGGGTTAGGATTAGGGTTAGGGTTAGGCTTAGGTTTAGGCTTAGGGTTAGGGAGAGGAGGGCAGAGAAGGGGAGGGAAGGGAAGGGGAGGGGAGTGGAGGGGAGGAGAATATGTATTCTTCTGATGCTGAGTAACGGGGGAAAACATCAAAACATGTTTCTTAAATTTGTTTAACCTGATGAATCAACCCAGGATCAGTGACTATATTAGCTCTTCCAATTTTGTGGCATAAAGTAGGTTAAATCTGAAAGGGCCTGGCATACACAATGGCTGTTTTTGTTTGTTTGTTTGTTTGTTTGTTTGATGAAAATTCTCAAAGTGTGGTTGACTGTGTTGAATTCAGTGAGAATCATGATATTTTCTCACCAATAACTTTTACGTTTATTCTTCAAGGAAACAAGATGAGGGTTTTTTGTTGTTGTTGGTGGTGGTGGTGGTGGTTTTTTAAGTTAAAAAAATATTTCTTCCAGCTTTCTCTTAATCCAGCTCTGGGTCTCACTCTGCAGACAGGCTGGCCTTAAAGCAACAGAGATGCACCTGCCTCTGCCTTCCGGGTGCTGGGATTAAAGGCATGTACCACAGTGCCTTTACTTTTACATAATATCTTAAAGTGACAGAATCTACCTTATGTTTACAATGTACATTTAATGCTACTCATTAGTAAATTTTCTCTAATATTAACCTTACAATAGGGTGGGTAATTTCCATTTTATGTAGTTACTACTAGTGAATGTATGACAGGCAAAAATTACAACTAGATCATCAGGATTTTTTTTTCACCTCTGAGGATACAGCACCAGATAGTCTAACACTGAGGTAACAATTCTCTTTCTTACCTTCCACCTTGCCTGATCCACAGTAGATAACTTTTCCTCATTGCAACCCCTCAGGAACCTCCGCACCTAGGAATGGGCACAGGAGGGCTCGCTCCAGTTTTGAGTGACACTTTGTTGACCACACAGGAAGCACCATGTCCATCAAAATGGGACAACAGCACACCTGAAATTTTTCTTCTTTCTCTGCAAGAATCTGGAGTGCGATATTTCTCCATGACCCACCAGCTCTTCTTAAGGGGATGTTACATGTCCCTTTGGAACTGAGGAATATGTGATCCTCTCATTTAGGATCCTGAATATCATACGCTGTGTTTCATAATTTTCATTGAAATCTGTCACTGCGATTTTGCACCAGGGAACCAGGACTCGACAGCCTTCTGTGCATAGCCCACCAGGAGAGAGTGATCTCCCAGCTTAGCTTTCACTTCTGGGCACAGAGGTGAGATCTCCACCTTCTTTCTAGAGGGGGCCAGCTAGGAGCACACAGGGCCTAAGATAAGTGGAGCAACTGGGATGGAAGTCTTCCTGCGGAAGTCTTCCTGCTGCCATTTGCACCAGGGAGCCACCTGGAAATTCCACAGCCTTCTGTGCATAGCCAGCCAGGAGAGAGAGAGAGAGCTCTCCCAGCAGTGCTTTCACTTGTGAGCTCATAGGAGTAAGGACACAGGCTTACAGGCCCACAGGAGGAATAAACTCCAGCCAGAGACAAAAATACCAACCAGCACCAGATGGTGAAAGGCAAACACAAGAACCCTACCAACAGAAACCAAGGCCACATGGCAACATCAGAACCCATTTCTCCAACCACAGCAAGTCCCAGATACCCCAACACACTGGAAAAGCAAGAGTTTGATTTAAAAATCCTATCTCATGATGCGTATAGAAGGCTTCAAGAAAGACTTAAATAACTCTCTTAAAGAAATACAGGAGAACATCAGTCAACAGGTAAAAAAGCCCCTAAAGAGGAAACACAAAAATCCCTTAAAGAAATACAGGAGATCATGGGCCAACAGGCAGAAGCCTTTAAAGAAGAAACATAAAAATCCCTTAAAGAATTACAGGAAAATCGTCACTGCAAAAGGGGCCATGGGAGGATTCCATGGTTTCTTTAAAAAGGTAACAGTGTAAAACAGAATGGATACATGCATGCATGGGGTCCTGGGATCAATGCCTTTTATGTATTTGTTTTTAAAAGGTAACACAAAGTCTGCTTGTGATTTGTTCAGATGTGAAATAATCAACCGAAAAATAGTCAAAATGGAATTAGCTTTTAAACCAAATATCAGTCAAAGTGAAACGATGGATAGAAGCCGTTAGTTTAAAAACAGCTAACTTTTAAAAATGTATCTATAATTAAATTTTCTATCCAGTTCTGAATTAACCACTTCGATCTTTGTTTTAACCATGACAGCATATGGTTATGAGAGTGACTTGCTGAATTTTAGAATATTTTAAGCTTCTGTTTCACTGTGCCATCTTGTTTCATAGACATGAGATAATATTAGATGTTATAATTGCTTTCAAAAATGGACTGTAAATTATAACTTCACTTTGGTTCTTGTGTTTGTTAGGGTATGTCAAAATGGAGTAAGATGGAGAATTTCAGCAGGGCCTCTGTCCAAATGACATGGTAAATGGGCTTCTGCCATGAAGAGAAACTGAAGTTTTCAGAAACTAAAGAAAGAGAAAGCTAAAAAATCAACCTAAGTCTCTGTTTCTGTCCCTCTCTGTCTCTGTCTCTCTCTGTCTCTCTGTCTCTCTGTCTCTCTCTCTCTCTCTCTCTCTCTCTCTCTGTCTCTCTCTCTCTCTCCTTCCTGTCCTCACTCCTACTCCTTCACTTTCCTGATTATAGACATAATGTGGCAAGCTAACACACTTCTACCACTGTGTCTTCTTTGCCATAGTGGACTATAAATCTTAGAACTGTAAGCCCAAATAACCCTTTTCTTCCTAAATTGTTGCTTGTCAGGTATTTGATCATAGGAGATGAAAAAAAGAAAGAAAGAGAAAGAAAGAAAGAAAGAAAGAAAGAAAGAAAGAAAGAAAGAAAGACAGACAGACAGACAGACAGACAGACAGGAAGGAAGGAAGGAAGGAAGGAAGGAAGGAAGAAAGAAAGAAAGAAAGAAAGAAAGAAAGAAAGAAAGAAAGAAAGAAAGAAAGAAAGAAAGAAAGAAAGAAAGAAAGAAAGAAAGAAAGAAAGAAAGAAAGAGAGAGAGAGAGGGGGGGGGGAGGGAGGGAGGGAGGGAGGGAGGGAAGGAAGGGAGGGAGGGAGGGAGGGAGGAAAGGAAGAAGGAAGGAAAGGAAGGAAGGAAGTAGATACATAAACAGGTATAGCTAATCTAGAATGAGACTACTACATGATAAATGAGCCATATAGACCACAAGAAATTATGGAGAGCGTATAAATGATAAACAATAAATAATAAAAGTGATAAACTGTTTATCTAAATTATAAACATGTGTGGACCTTTTTGGACCATTTTTTTTTAACATTGTTGCTGGTAAGCCTAGCTTTATAGCATCTGAAATGCAACTCAACAATTCATAGTGCTTCTTATTAAACCACTTCTAATTATTGAACCTAGAGGCCTAGAAGAGATAATACTCTAAGAAATTTGTAAGAGTTGTCATCCCAGGTTGGCCAGTCCAACACTAATGGGACATGGAGAGCGAGTCCTTGATGGATCACCTACTAATGATCTAAAATCATATTTAAAATTAATGCATATATTTTACTATAATAGTTTAAAAACATAATTTTCTTTAATATATTCAGGAGTTATTGTTAAATACTTAAAACCATTTTATTAAGCTATCATGAAGGAAATGAAATGTTAAGCGATAGATACCATTTTTTTCCTCCAAAAATTAGGCATCCATAGCATAAGTTGAGAGTTATTTATATTTCTCCTATAAGTAAAAAAAACCCTCATTGTGAAAGAGGTATGAATTATGTGAATGATGAAACAGAATTATAAAAATTTAGCATCTACTGTAATTACTGCACCCATTAATTGCAGTGCAAATATAATGAATACAAAGATCATTAAGCCAATCACATACTTACAGTATAGTAGAAATGTGCAAGTTTTGTAGGAGAAATTATATAAATGCAAAGAGCTAAAATTTCTATTTTGCTCCATTGATTTAAATGGCTCCAAGAGAATTCAAAGTGACCCACACAGCTCCTCTGTAACTTGTAATTCCTGTCTCTGATGAAGGTGAAGTTTCTAAAGCCTAACCCATGGGAAAAGAAAATCCTATGTAATCTATGTCAATCCTATGTAATATAACCATCATCACAGATATAGGGACTGTAAAATTGTTTAACTAATAAGTTAACATTAAATCTTTACTATTAGTGAATCAATTTTTATTATCCTGAGGGGACTGGAGTTTATCTGATTTTATGACCATGTTAAAAGATAGACCTCATTATATGAGTGAGAAGAATATCTAAAGTCATATGAAAATGCTGTGAAATGTGCCAATATTAGAATTTAATTTTCACATTTTCTTTTAAAAAATCAGCTTAATTTCCTGAACTTACAATTCCTCACATGTTAAACAGCCATGATCATGGACATGGAGCAATAGATGCGTATAAATGCTTGCTATTTATTTTTGAGAATTTAGTGAAAATCAGAGTTGGATTTGTATAAAATTGGTAAAATGTTCAGTCTCACACACACACACACATACACACACACACAGAGGCAATTCTTGTATTATCTTGTTGATTTTATATTACTGCACTATTTTAGGCTCTTTGAAGTACCATTTTAGCTTATAAGTACTTTTAATAATCCCCACAAAATAGGACATTATTAATTTGTTAAATAAAATTTTACAAAGTGTTTAGCAAGGTTAAGTTTCATTATAGTACATCAGATAATAATTAGTTATGTCATTAAAAGTATGTAAACCCATATCTATGAGCTATGAAAATGGATGGCCATTTTGTAGGCAGTGCTGTTTGTAAATGCCTGTTTTATTTCTTGATGTCTTAAAAGCCATGTGCTCATCCATCTCTTCCTTCACCAATGCAGAAAACTGTGTTATCTTTTCACTGAATACCAAACTTCTATGCCCTGTTTTCCTTCTTTAGCAATAATTATTTTATTAAAAAAAAAAAAAACTCTGACCTGTAATGACTGTTGTGTCATTCGGTTACTCATCTTAACTGATTATGTGAAGGCTCTTATGGAGAAGGTATTAATAGGTGTCCATCTACAAGGATAATAATATTTATAATCACCCATAGTGTTACCATATAGTTACCATAATGTTATGGTGACATGCCTAAATTTAGCTTAGTGTATCATCATAATGATAATGATAACCCTCATAATGAGATAATATTATTAATCATGAAATGATCATCACAATCATCATAATGATAATGGTAACATCATCGCAATCATTACATCATTCTCATTATGAACAGCAGTAATGATGTAACATCACCATCATAACCAGCAGCAACATAATCCCAAAAAAATCACTATCACTGCTACACCCAAGATCACCCTTACCATCATCCTCCACCATCCCCAACATCATCATCATGGTCATCACCATTACTATCACCAACATCACTATCAACTCTATTACCTTTGGCACCATCCAACCACAACCATCATAAACACCATCACAATCATTGGCATGGTAGCCAATCATCATCATGATTATAGCCATCGCCAGCACTGTCATCATCAAAACAAATCTCAAAGGTCTTCTATGTTCCAAATAACTTTATGCTAAAGTGATTATTTCATTCATACCTCATAGAAATTCACAAGATGTTGTTATCATAAACCCCTGGGATGGATATGGATTATCTGCTATTGGTTGTTTAGAAATTTTATGTGGAGACTGTGTCACTTACCCATGTCCCAGCTGCTGTTGGAACTCTCATTTAACTGATGCAATCTCAAGCTTGATTTTAATTCTGATTAAAGCAATCCTGACAGACCAGCCTTCCTTCCTGGGACTTATGGAAGCCACCAGTCTCAAGCTCTTCCCTGTATCCATCTCTAGCTAAAATCCTCCAAGACAGAAGCTTTGATAACTCCCTTAAGAGTAAGTAATCCACGGGTCCCAAGATGGGTTTTTGAGACCTCACCTAACAGAATGAAAATTGCAGGGTGCAAATATTATCTACACTGAATTGACTGATACTACATACATTCCAAATCGCTTCCCAACTTCTTAATCCCCCGTTCTAAAAAATTCCTTCATTTGTAAAATTGAAAATGATAATTGCAGAAAGGCCAAAAAAATTTTAATCATTAATAGGCTCAACCCTTTGAAAAATCTAAAGCAGGATTAAATGTTAATATTACTAATCTTCTTAAGTAGAAAAAAATGTGGCAAATTTCCTACGTCTGTAACCAGCTTCATTACCCTTTCGTTTAAGTAGCCAAGTTGCAAAATCACAAAATGTGTTTCCAGTTGGTTAAACATATGGTTGGCTCCATTTACAAGCAACCCTCATGAATGTTACATCCTATGGCAAATATGTTTGCTGCTCTTCTGGAATTGTGCACTTTGTTTTAAATTTTCATCTCCTTGGTTGTGTGCTCACCCTGTATTTTATTTAATTTCAACAAACATGTCTCAGTCCAGGAATTTATATGCTTACTGAATGTAGGAAGTCAAAGTCACCTAGGCCAAGAACGCTGGCATGTATGATGACAAGCAAAATAAGATTGAAAACCGTAGGATCCAGTTTTGACGAAAGTGGAGTAAAATTTTAGCAGGGTCTGTATTTCTAAGGTTTCTGGCTATTTTCTTAAAGATAGGAATATAATTTGGGGTTATAATAATAAGAGGGAGAAAATGTACTAATATGAAATGCATTATATAAATTATGTATTTATTTTGAAGCAAGAGACTAATACATTGGAGGTAAACATTCTATAATAACAGTATTTTCAATACAATGTGATCCTATAGCAATGGTGAGGGTATATAAATTGTTGAGCAGGTTCTACAATTATGATGACACGATCTACTCCATATGGGACTATATTCATCCCTATGGCCTTTCAACCATAGAAAATATTCAAACCACTGAACTCAGAACCATCTGAGCAGCAGGAAGGAGCTTTGAGATACTTCTAAAAGCCATGGCTTTGTGCCAAGCTTCCTTACACCTTCAAGGGCCATTGCATTCTGTTGAATCCTGATCCTTTCAGAAGTGAGCCAGGTCCCTCAAATACCATCGCGTGAATATCTCGTAAAATGACAGAAAAGATTTTTTTATCACATTGCAAAAATATTCTTGGATCGTGAAATCTGTTCTAATGTGACCGCATAATCAGTTAGAGCATTTGCTTTAAGAGGTAGCTTATTGAGTTTGAAGACTGTTTTCTTATTTTCTGTCTTCTAGAACATACCGCTAAGGAGTCATCTGTCAGATCTGAAGTTCCCTGAGGCCCGGCTTGGGCTGAATGCGCAGATGTGGATGCTCAGTCTGTGTGGGTTGAATCACTCTCAAAACAGGAAAGGGAACAGAAATGGAAAGAGAAGAAAACAAAAAGAGAAGTAAAGAAAATAAAAAAGGGAGAAATAGGGGATCAGAAAGGAGGTGGAACTAAAGACATATTTCATTTTCAGTGTGCACTAAAGAGCCTGGTCCCTGGTCTCTGGCTAGTATGTGAATGTTGATTGTATTGTATTGTATTGTATTGTATTGTATTGTATTGTATTGTATTGTATTGTATTGCATTGCATTGCATTGCATTGCATTGCATTGCATTGCATTGCATTGCATTGCATTGCATTGCATTGCATTGCATTATATCATATTATATTATATTATATCATATCATATCATATCATATCATATATTATATGTATGGGATAGATCTGGGTGATTGCCCTACTCTGTGGGGCTGCATGGTATTGAAGATACTTAAAAACCAGTTCTACTGTCCAAAGTATGACTACCTGGTCTGCCCTCCTCTTGGGCCTCATGAAACCCCATGGCAAATAAAAACAAACAAACAAAAAAAAAAACGTGTTTACTGTTTTATTGCCTATTAACTATTAGTGGAAAAGACCACCTGAGTCTTCTCTGCTGATGCTGTAGGCCATCACATTGTCACTTTTCTGAGTTGGACTCAAACCCTTTCGTGTTTCTACCATAGAAACCCCTATGACTTCGTGGTCCTCATGTATTGCCTGCCGATATACTCAGTGGATGACAGCTGAATAAAAGCAAAATAAGACATTTTTAAAAATTAAAATAGCCAACGCGTAAAAGAAAGCTTGTATAATTCCAGAAAGCCTGGGAGACTGGTTTATATTGGTTAGGATAATAGCTACTTTGTCTGATTTCAGCTTAAATCTCATTAAAATGGGAGTCACCATCCAGAGACCATTTACAGAGGCTTGAGGAGGGGTAAAATAAAATGCCTTGTACCACCCAAACTTCTCTCCATTTTACTTCCAAAAATAAAAAAATTAAAAATAAATTTAAAAAAGTGGAAAACAAGGGCCAAGTGGAGCATTCCTAAGGGGGGAAATGTGCTAAAAATGAGGACAGAATTTTAGTTTAATCACTCCACAAAAAATTGTTACTAACAAAGAAAGCCTCACAAGGAAATAAAACTGCTTCCATCCATACAGCAGCTAAATAGTAACATTTAGCTTCCTGTCAAAAACATAGGCCATAGCTTTCCTCAGAAATTCTCTTGTTCAACCTTCTATGTATCCACTTAAATTTATTAAAAGTCCAATAGGCAAATTGCCACTCAGGTTTTTTCAGGAATAAGTACAACAAGGAGTTAATGGTTCAATTAACCAAATTAAAGTATAAGAATTTTAAAAATTCAATTCTGCAAACTTTCCTTTCTTTTTTTCTGAAAAATTATCCCTGAAAAGTATCCTGAGTTCCTGAGGGAGGGGTTTGAAGATATATGGACACAGTAGGCTGGGGACCTAATAGTAAACATAATTCTGCTCCTTTTAAATAAATATGTGCATTAGTAATAATTGAATGGCACTGGATGCTTTATCTTCAGGAAATGAGAATTATTGTTGCCCACAAACAGATATGCAATGATGATCATCTAACCACAAATGGTAACTAAATACACACAAAAAAAGTTATGGAATTTATTGGGATGGAAAACAGAAATATGACTCTGATTTACTCTATAGAATTCACCAGCTATGCTACATAGTTCTGCATCTATATAAAGCATATGTTCAAATGAACACCTACTTTTCATAGACTGAGTTCTACCCATGTGAATAAAGGGTTCTGACTTGTAAGGTCTCACTACAGGTAATAGCTGTGGCCATAGAAAACATTTACTGGGATATGTGGAGAATTTCGGGTAGGGAAGTAAATTCTCTTGTTGGCTAGAAGTACTCATAAAAGAACTGTAAAGGTAAAACACAATAAAGAGGATTTTGTTAACTTCTTAGCTCACTGTCCTATTTAATTACCACTCCAAATGCATGTTCCCTTTTCCCTCACCCTTTCTGCATGTGCCCAGGGGGAGCCTGAAAACCTGCTGGGCTGTCACTCCAGGCTCCTTAACATTTTGACCCCACATGGACTTAATTCATGAGAAAAGCATAGAGGGCAGCTGCCATCTTGGTCTCCTGAAACCATCCATCCTGACCAACCATTACCAGTCATGCCAGAAGCTGTTGCACAAAGCCTCTCTTACATGTTTTGGTCATTTGTAACTCTGTCGCTTCCAGAGAGAAGGATGTTGCCAGGCCTGTGTAATGTTGACCCCAAATACTTATGGTATTGTTTTAAGTTTCCAGGAGTGCCCAATCATCATCATCATCACCATCATCATCATCATCAGCGCCATCACCATCATCATCATCGTCATCATCATCATCATCATCATCATCATCATCGCCATTACCATGATCATATTTCTCAATTGCCACATTTGATCAAACTGTAAGTCTTTGATTTGGGAATTTAAACACTTTGATCTATATGTCTTTTTCTTGACAGACTTAATCTATTGACTTGAAAGGAAATGATCACAGTATTTTTAAATAATAACCTCTCCACCAGTTAATCATCACATCAACCACTTTATCTAGTTACATTTGCATCTCCCGTGTATAATTAGCATATGAAATATAGCTGATGCAATTTATAAAATAAGGCATGTATGAATCTGGTACATTAAAATAGGAAAGCACCTTTTCAAACACATTGAAAGTATTATTTAAATGACTGAACAGTGCTACTAGAAATACTTGCTAAGGAAAAAAATCTTGGATGTGTGCTTTGATTTAAACATAGAAACATTTATTTTGTCCATTCATTAGAAGACCGTAATGGAAATCAAACTAATATCCAACTTTATAATTGCTGATTATGGAAAACAAAGAAATGAAATGTATGTTTTAAAATACTCAGTGACCCAGATATCGAAATATAAAATATCCGGAGGAAGCATAGATCTATCTTTAAACAAGATTTCTTTCTGAAAACTTCATTTCAGTTGGTTTTGATATTTTAAAAAAACTAAAGAGATAACATTTTCACTGTAAAAAAAAAAAAAGTAGTTTTAGTTTTCTGCCACAGCAGACACTTGTTGCAATTTTCTGCTGCCCCCCATCCTGTTCAAAATCATCATGCGTGATTTATGTATCAAGAAAAAAGAATCAGCAAATTCAATTTTAAAAGTGAAAATAAAAAGTCATGTAACAGAAGAGACAAAGATGAGCTAGGCCCTTCTCTGTCTCTGATAAAGAGTGTGGCTTATGGAGTCTGGCCTCAGTTTTAGGAAATAAAGAGAATTTGTTGATCAGATCTGAAAATACAAGACAGAGAATAGCTAACTTTATAAGATAATTCCCTTAGCTTTCACAAGAAAATAGAAGAATGGTCTGATCACATCTTATCAATCATTGTGGGAGAAATTTTCAAAGGACTGCTTGAAACTGAAAAGTTCTCTGGAGATGTTTCCCTAAACTATGGAAGACTAATATCTAAGTGTTAGCAAGCAATGATCCAGAGACCCTCGTGTAAGGATCTTAGAGGGTTGACTCAAAGCATGGAATTTCTGGACTCCTGAGTCACTGGAAACATAAGTAACATAAGTAATTTTAGGCTGTTCAGTCCTAGTCTGGAAATACCTGTAGAAGACAGGATTACGAAGCCATCTCTCCTTCAGCCTCAAAACTCCTGCCGTAGCCTGTACAATATAAACATAAGAGAGCATAACAAAGTCTACTTAGAGTGTCCTCCACCTCACAGAGGATACAGAAACAAAACACTAGTACTTAGTAGACTGGGTAACTCCATAGATTCTCTCAGGAAGATTTTTTATATGACAAAGGGAAGAATTGTGTTATATTTGGGAAGTGTTTGGTGGATTATCAGTAAGACACAACCAACTCCATTTGTTCAAGTCACACTCTAAAAATAGGAACAGAAAACACAAACTTACATAGTAAAATATCCCTGAACTGTATCTGTGATGGTTTGTATATGCTTGGCCCAGGGAGTGGCACTATTTGGAGGTGTGGCCTTGTTGGAGTGGGTGTGTCACTGTGGGCTCCGGCTTTAAGACCCTACTCCTAGGTGCCTGGAGGTCAGTCTTCCACTAGCAGCCTTCAGATGAAGATGTAGAACTATCAGCCCTGCCTGCACCATGTCTGCCTGAATGTTGCCATAATTCTGCTTTGATTATAATGAACTGAACCTCTGAACCTGTAAGCCAGCCCCAATTAAATGTTATCCTTAAAAGAGTTGCCTTGGTCATGGTGCCTGTTCACAGCAGTAAAACCCTAACTAAGACAATATCCATGAAGGAAAGCTGATGTGATTGGTTAACTGCAATGGAAAGTTTGATCATTAAAGGGAAGGACAAAGAGGTGACACAGGCAGCTCATGCTAACAGGCACTTTTGACTTTTTCAGTGTTTTGAAAATGACAAATTTTAAGCAACTCTTTACTCATAGCTTAGGTGAATTCTAAATGTGTCTGCATAGACCACTGTCTTTCAAAACACCATTCTAACTATGGCTGACATCTCTCAAAGTGTTCTCTACTCAAAACTGACCTATAGGAGCATTTGATCTTTCAAATAGTTTTGGAGTCCCAGGGAACACATCCTAATTCCCAAGGATACATAGAACCTCACAGCCTTTCTAATGTGGCAAGCAATGTCTTTTGAAGAAATTTGAGGAGCAGAGTAGAGATACACATGGGTGATATCCAGAGATGGTAAGAACCAGCTGTCTCACTCTATTGGTCCTGGCAATGGAACTCTCATATATATCATCCATGGGTTATTGATTTTGAGTCATTAAATTTCACTGAAATTTGTTAAACATGAAAACTCTACATATATAATTTTCCATGCTGGAGTCCCTTCCAAAATCATTGGAACCTCAGCCAAATATCACTCAAGATCATATAATAGGGAAAGGGGGAACAGATTCATTATTAAGGAATGTTTTTTCTTTCTTTTTTTTTTTGTTTCCTATTTGAGAACTGAGTTTTAACCCTAAAGCATCATACATGCTGAGGATGCTGTGTGCAACTGGACTAAACCCTTGGCCATCTGTAAGAGATCTTGATTTCACAAAATCCCCAAAATCTAGTAGCTTTGATCCTGTTCATATTTGCATTGTATTCTGTGAGTATTCTACAGAAAATAAGAAATGTTTCAATCATATTCCTTCTCCAGTCCTCCATCCTATGCATGTCAGACCATGCTCACACGGCATCCTATCCCAGGGCAGAAAGTAGATCCAGAATGTGGAATATTCTTGTGGGTTTGGGTACAAAATGGACACTATACTCATGAGCTCACAACATCTGTCTTTGTCTGCATAAGATCAAGCCAGCTAACATTCCAGCATGGATGGATTCAGTAGGTCTCAAATGTGGCTTAAAGGTCTCCAACTTGGAGCTTTACCTGTCACAACACCTGAGCCAATGGCTTAATACAAGTCCAAGGAATATGGGTGTGACAGTGTCCCTAGGTCTCAGTACATCTTTGGAAAAAAATTTCATCTATATCTTCTTGGCCATCAAAATAAAATAACAAGCATTTTCTGTGACATAGCTTATTATGACAGTTAATTTAACCTGCACTGCCCATTATAATCTATACAGGTTAATGTGCAACTGAATCCTAAAAACAAAATAAACCATTGAGCTTCCATTCTTTTTCAGCACACTTATGCCCAGGCACATGTGAAATAAGGATCTATGAAATCATTTTGCATAATCATTGCTCTCCATGATGTTCATTGTTTAGACATGATCTGAAGGCAAATGCTGTTTTATTAAGGTTACCTGTAGAAAATGAACATTGGACACTGAAACTGTTAACACCGTTAACCAGAGCAGTAGAAACAGACTTAGGTGATTTCATGAATGTTTTCGGTGACATTGAAGAGCAAAGAACCTAAAAATACCAAGGAAAAACAGAACTTGATCTTCCAACATTGGGCATTTTACATCAGCAATCTCTACAAATGAGACAGGCATTCATTTTTTCGGGAAAATGTTAGAGCTGACTCTATTTGGAGGAATATTGTAGCTCTGAACCTGGCTAGGAGATAACTGAATGTCCCAGGAAGTAAAATCTTTAACCAAAAAAAGCTCTCAACCAGTGTTGAGAGTGTAACCAGAATACCACCAAATGTCCTAAATAATTGAGTGTCTAGGATGACAACAACCTGGGTAATTAACAGCTTGCCAGAAACCTGTCACTATCTCAGTAGAATTCCATGTTGGTTCCCAACAAATCTAAACTCAATGTGAAATTTTATTGAAAAGGCATAACCTCAAATCTAGACGGTCCATGCAAGTTACAAAGGGAAGGCATTCTTGAATGATTGTGTATCTGTGGACTCAAATAATGTTGGTTTCTGGATGACCTTTCCTTCAATCTCTGCTCCATTTTCTGTCCCTGCCTTTCCTTTAGACAGGAACAATGCTAGGGTTAAAAGTTTTGAGATGAGTGATAGTCCCAAATCTCAACTAGGGCCGTGCCTATCTACTAGTGATGGTCTCTACAGGTTCTAGGATCCATTTTATCTGCAGACACCAAACCCTGACACTATTGCTGATGCCAAGAAGCACTTGATGACAGGAGCCTGGTATGGCTGTCCCCTGAGAGGCTCTACCAGCCAATGACTAATACAGATGCAGATACTCACAGCCAACCATTGGACTGAGCCCAGGGGTCCCAATGGAAGAGCTAGGGGAAGGACTGAAAGAGCTGAAGGGAATTACAACCCCATAGGAAGAACAGTACCAACTGTCATATGTACATATGTAGCAGATGCATATGTATCTGGAATCAAATAAGGCCCTTGGTCCTGTGAGGCAAAGGAGGGGGGTTAGATAAGGAGGTTAGAGGGAACATTGTAAAGGGGATATCATTTGAAATGTAAGTGAATAAAATCATTAATAAAAAACAATGTTGGTATTAGAATCAGTATTTATTATTATTTATACCTGACCCTACATAAGAAAGAGTTGGAATTGAGACCCACAGCAAATGCCTCCCAAAGACAAAAACAGCTTCACTGTGGACACTAAGAGGGATGAATGGGACAAATAAAAAGCATAATCGAAAAATGGATTGTTTGTATTCTTTAGAATATAGGCCTCATCTTACAGCAGGAAGGTTGATTACCTACTCTGGGATAGTCAACTTTCTAGCAAATCGGTTCTGTACTAAAACTCTCCATTAGGACTGCAGAGATGGAGTTAAATCACCTGCCAACCTATGCCAAAGATCTGAGTTTGATCTCCAGAACCCATGTTGTAGAGTTGACCTATGTCATGTATACAAGTACACATACATGTCTATACATATACATAGAGATAGACACCCCCCCCCACACACACACAGAGAATAAATATAAGAAAACAAAAGTCCTATTTAAAACAAAGCAGTTAATACCCCTCTTTGTTTCTACTTAAGTGAAAATAAATACCAAAAGATAATGTTCAGGATTCCTGTTTGGGTTGTTGGTGATAAGGACCTCCATTTCTTTTGCTTTCCGACCTGTCTATGCTCTAACCAAGCACCTTGAATGGGTCTCTCAAATCCCCACTCATCAATTCCTAGCATTATCCATCCCCACCTCTACTGCCTCTACCTACAAACTCTTAACGTGCACAGCTCATCAAAAGAGAGAGGGCATCCATTTCCATGGGATGAATATTAACAGCAGCTTTAATTCCCACAGCGACTCTGATCCTTCTTCAATAGTAATGGCGTCCAACAAAACACACTACATGCCCTCTTCCAATAAGAAAGCAGGCAAAATTCTATAAAGTGATTTAAGTCTTTTGTTATTTAAATCTTAAAATGTCAAGCCTGTATCATCATTCGGTAGCCAGAAAGTTTAGATTGCACCCTCTTTCTGGCAGATGGGCAATTCCCATTTTCCTCCATTATCTGGGCAATGTTGGGATCCATTCAGTTTTTGAGATGGTAGAGGATTCATACGCATTCATTAATTTTACAGCTGCTCTTTCTGTTTCACGGGGAATCATAAAAAAATGGTCTGTTAGGCTGGTAGGGGTACCACACAGTAGTGAGAGACTGGACCATGAAGGAATTCCTTCTGCTACTTTAAATGCACTGGCAGTAAAATGGGACACAGAAATGCCTTTGATAGGGGGTTTCATCTTTATGGTACTTCTATAACAAAAATGACCTATAGTAGAATAACCCAAAATACTCTTTATTTCCTCATAAAAACTCAATACAGATTTAACTACAACATTATAAGGATCCAAATTTGAATAACCTTGAAATAATAATATTTTCATACTGTGGTGTTAAAACTTTGAAACTGTATATAGCTTTTATACACAGCCAACCTCAACACACAGGGGACTACAAAAACCAAAGTGTTTGACTTATTTCCAAAATCCATCTTGGGGGTGATTATACTGATTTTTTTTCCTCTAAGTTAACTTAACAGAAAGTATAAGAATCATTCCAATGTGTTATTGTAAATTTGAGGTTATCAAGGTAGGAAGACACCATCATTGACTGTAATGTCACATGATTAAAATGTACACACTGCCCTGCAGAAATAATGACAAATTATACTTTTCAAAGTAGCACGAAATGACTTTCCATTTAATAGAAGCCCTAAAGGTTAATTTGGAGCTGGAATTTTAACATTAGATACTAAGCCATTCAACAAGTGGTCAGCAGAAAATTGGTTATTTGAGGAGGTTTTTTTGACATCAGACATTTTTCAATATTTTCTTATAATTAGCCCAGCCACAATCAAAGATTCAAAAACAGAGGGTGGTGTGAACATACAGATGACTGTATAATGGGAGAGACTTTATGCAAATATTTAAAGGCAAAATTAGAACAAGAAATGTTGGTAGATTTGACATAAGCATTTAAAATATGAATGTACAGCTTTTTCTATCCAAAGTTGAACAAAAGAAACTAAATCATAAAAATGTGAGTAAAGAATCAATTTATAGTCACACATAATAGTTAAAAACTTGTTTTATTTTTTTAAAAAAAAATAGAGCTTATCTTTATAAAGCACAACATGAGAAATGTGTCTTGGTAGTGGCAAATCGGTGGTTGTCGGAATAATCCTGACCAATAGGATGTTTTTCTGAGAAAGTAACTAAAGGGTGTGTATCTAAAATAGGTGCAGTATCAACCAAGCAGACCCCATCCCACCCCACCTCCTGAGTTCCCAGGGACTAAGCCAAGGAGTACACATGGTTGTGGCTGTATATGTAGCAGAGGATGGCCTTGTCAGGCATCAGTGGGAGGAGAGGTCCTTCGTCCTATGAAGGCTCAAAAGATGCCTAATGTAGGGGAATCAAGGGCAGGAAGGTAGGAGTATGTGGGTGGGTAGGTGGAGGAACACCCTCATAGAAGCGAGGTTGGGGGATGGCATAGGGGTGTTTCTGGGAGATGGGGAAACAAGGTGGGTGGAAGCACTTGGGCTAGAAAGATGGCTCAGCAGTTAAGAGCACTAACTGCTCTTCCAAAGATCCTGAGTTCAAATCCCAGCAACCACATGGTGGCTCACAACCATCCATAATGAAATCTGATGTCCTCTTCTGAAGACAGCTGCAGTGTACTTAGATATAACAATAAGTAAAGCTTTTTAAAAGAGGGGGGGGGGGATAATACTTGAACTGTAAATAAATTTAAATACATACATACATACATACATGTACACATACATACATACAAGATAGCTTCAGAAGCATTTTAGCAGTCCTGTAAGCCTACACCGTATTTGGCTCGACACAGCAAGATGTTACTAGGTTACTGGTACCAGTCACAGCAGGAGAGACAGCAGTCGTTCTTCCATTCTGCCCAAGCTTGTCAATGCCATGCAGAAACTTGCTCTGCTCCATCTGAATCTCCAACATTTGCAAAAAAACAGGCACTAAACCCAAATTTCACAACAAAGATTATCAATTGGCATATGTTAACAGAAATAACATCTTCAATATCTTCAGACAAGAACTCCTATAGCTAAGGCTCGCTGTACATTGTCTATAGCCAAGAGTAAGCCTTAATTCCCGACCCCCTCCCTCTGGAATCCTCTGGTGGGATTATAGACATGTACCACAGAGCTATGTCTCATGTGGTGTTCAGGGTCAAACCCACAGCTTCCCCAGCCTGAGAAATATCAACTTTAAAAAGAATTATGCCCATTACTAACAAAACGCACTGGTGAGACTAATGCAATTGATTGCAAATCGAATTTGATTCACCACTGATAAGAGCCCCGAGTAATAACGAGTGACTCTAAAATAATATTCGTAATACATCTATTAATAACAAAAAGCACTTATTTTATTTAAATAGAAATATAGAAAAGTAATCAGAGGCTTCTGAAATGAGCAAAGGTACTGTTTTAATGGTTGGATTAGTAACATTTATTTTATGCTTCAAGTTTCCATAGACGTGATGTGTTGCACTGAAATTGTAAAGGATAAATATTCCGAGTGCTTTGGAAGAATTTTCCGACAAGCCGTGCATGCGACTGAAGATTCCCTACCTAGAGTTCAGCTGGGGGAAGGGACGTGGCACAGGGCTGGCCTTCAAGAAACTGGGAAGATGACCCGTGCTAGGTAACCCTCAACTTCTGGTAACTGTTCAGACTGAGGTAAACTGAGAAATAGATGTCTCTCTAACACTGTGCTTCCTTAGGTCAGAAAAGACACAGAAGAGAGAATACTAGCAACATCATGACGTGTGATCCCTGCATGAGTGTGGCTGTTAGTTCTTGAGCATGCTAAAGGGTAATGGATAAGCTGGTTAAATAGATTAAAATGGAGACCGAGCAGAAAAAGCCAGCACATCCTTAGAAGTGACTTCAATCTTGCTTGATATGTATAGCAATCAAACCTAACCAGACGTAGGCTGACGGTCACAGAGAACAGATTTCTGGTTCAGCCAGTTAGAAGGAGAGAGCTCTCAATGGGACATCCTGGGAGCAACCAGGAAATCGGGCAACAAATCAGATGCAAGCTTCCTTTACGGGGCAGCTTGCATCCGGTTCCCTTTGGATGCTCTTGCAACATTCTTCTTGGAGATGCCTGAGGCTTGCTTTGAAAGCCTGGGACTTGGTTACCCTGCTGACTCTGCCAGGCCTGCAGTTTATAGGCAACAAGTCATTAGCAATCCTTACCTCCACAGTGCCCAGGGTAAGCCCCCTCCCATGTCTATGTTTTCCTAGAGAAGTGGGGTTGATGTCTTGGTATTCTCTATGGAAGAGCTAAGCTGGGCAAGAAGGTATTAACTTGCAAAAGGAGCCAAAGGGGCTCTATGTCACAAATTTCCTGATCTCTTTGTGCTTTTTGCTCTGTATCACAGCATTCATTGTGTTCCTGACACTGCTTGGCACTGCACACTGAGTGTGGAGCCGAACAAATAGAATTTCTTTGTAAATTCTAAAGCAGATGAGTCGAACTAGAGCTCCCATGGTCACACTAAAGCACACTCAGATTAATAACACTTCTCTTTAAAGAAGCTAGACTCTTGTCTTCGCATCTCTTTGTTGCAATTATTACAAACAAGGGAAGATGGAAATGAAATCTATTAGGGTCAGCCCAGGAATATGCTTATGTTTTATTGAAAACCGTGTGTGTGTGTGTGTGTGTGTGTGTGTGTGTGTGTGAATATGCATATGTATATGCATATGCATATATGTATATGTACACATACATATGCATATATGTATATGTACACATACATATGTATATGTGTATATGTACACATGCATATGTATATATGTATATCTACACATACATATGTGTATATATATGTATACAGATATGTATATATGTATATGTGTACAGATATGTATATATGTGTGTATGTGTATATGTATATATATATATATGTGTGTGTGTGTGTGTGTATATATGTATACACACATACACACACACACACACACACACACACACTGCTAGTTCAGTAAACTGAGAACTGTGAATAACAATGCTCATTTAAACTGAAGCTCTGGTTACCTTACACCCTTCACTACATCATAGAACTGGGTAAGACATTCAGGCAGAAGTGCCAGGGCAGAAGACCCGACCTCTGAGCCGCACTGCTCTCCCCTGGCAAACAGCTTTTAGAACTCAACCCAATGCCAATGAGTTTATTTTCTAGTTGAAACTTTTAAGTTAATTTTACTCCAACTTTTGATCCATGCCCACAGAGGAACAATAAAGAACCCTGAAGGACGTTGTTCTTGTTCTGAGAGACAAAGGAGAGCAGTCACGTGACTCTGGTAAATACAATTCTAATGAGATCAGAACAGAACACGCAGCCCCCTCAACAAGGAGCACAATCATTTCTAATAGCCGAGGTTTCATTTCAGGTAATGCTCAACCAGCGTAATGATGTAAAGGAAATACATTTCCCAAAGAAGGCCGAGATGATTTTATTCATTTCAGTATTTATTGTACTTATTGTATCCACTCAAGGCCACAGAAACAATAACAGCCTAACAAGAACAAGAACAACCTAAAGGTGTTCTCCGTTCACTAATGTGTGTCTTCCAATTTTAATTGAGGTAGACGTTCAGTTGGAAAACTTTCAACCAGGAGGTTTTGTTTCTCTGTGGCCTGCTCCAGCGGGTGTGCTTGTTGCAGCATTTTGTGAATCTGGCAAAGCTGGAATGTTCCCTGTCTGGTCCTCTGTATTTTTTTATTTAAATATCTGTTCATGTACACATATGCATATGAACCCCTGATTGTACATCTAACTGTGAACAGCTCATATGCATTTCATATTGTTTTCTCCTGATCTCCGCTTCCAGAAGAGCTATTCAAAACATTCAGTGAGACTCTCTGTTAAAAAACAAACATCACCTGTGACTTGAATTTGCTCCCAAAAACGTTTAAGGCATTCCTAAGATTGACGCAGGAAGAAAGCAGGTCCAACATAAATTCTGCATAGTCTTGGAGTCAGTTAGCCTGACTGACTACTTTTACCCTTAACTCATATCTATGGACGGCTGTAGTAGGAAGGACAGAGCCCTGTGGCAGCCGGGTCTGACAAACGACAGGAAGAGGGAAATGCCTGCTGTGGGGACAAACTGGAAAGGACCTTTGAATTCACAAAGCAGAAAGGCGCTCTGTGGAAGGTGGGTTCCCGTTAAAAATATGTGTTTCCATGTTCAAACCACAACATCAGGGCTCTACAGGCCCTCTGTCCACCTAGCATACTTACATCCCCTCTTCCGAAAGAGATCTGCAACCGGGCATGGAGATGCGACGATGTCTCAAACCCACCTTGTTGCTGACTTCCAAGGTAAAAAACAGGGATTTCTGCCTTTAGAGAGAAGCGCGTGACGGCTCCAAGAACTGAATGCCTATGTTTGCAAGGGGAAACTTTTATTTTTTAAAGATGATGCAGGTGAAAACATTTTTCAGAATTGAATATTCCTACGGGCAAAATGTTATCGTACACTGCTAGAGTTCATCCAAACTCATGAAATTATAAATGGTGCCTTTTATTTGAAATCCCACGGGGAGCCTTTACAACATGGCAGTCAGAGACAGTGTCTGACTTCATGATGGGAATCTCCTCCTGACAAGAAAACTTTGGGCAAAGATTATAAATCTTACTTAACTTTTGAGACTTATAGCTGGGGAGATAAAAATGCCTCAGAGTGGTGAATACATGTGTATATATATCATATATGATGCATATATACATACATCATATAATATATGATGCATATATATGATACATATATAATATATGATGCATATATATAGTATATGTGCATGATCTATCTTTGAGAGCTAGGTCTGAAATATTTTATAAATATAAAAATAAAGTATATCAGACCCAGAATGATGGTTTAGCATTTAAGAATGCTCATTGTTATAACAGAACAGTTGAGTTCAGTTTCCTGTTCCAGCATTAATACCTGCTTAGGGTAGCTCACAATCCACCAGTAACACCAGCTCCAAGGGAACTACTGCCCTCTTGTGGTGTCTTTAAGCACTGCACTCATGTTCACATAGGCCCACACAGACACACAAACACCAAATTGAAAGTAAGTCCTTGTTAAGCAGTATTTGGTTGTAAATTAAAATATCTTGAGACATATCTCAGACCCTTTGCTATGCATAAAAGCACACACATTGCCATATAAAAAATGGTATTAAACACGGTGGCCACATTTAATATTTGCTCTAGCTACAAAACTACTACAATCTAAATATAAAGATCATCACGGTTGTTGTCAGCGTAGAACATTCTAGACATTATGGAATGACAAATTTACTTCAATTTTTTTTTCTTTTTCTAAGTCAGAGTTCCTAAGCTGGGCAGTGGTGACGCAGACCTTTAATTCCAGCACTTGGGAGGCAGAGGCAGGTGGATTTCTAAGTTCAAGGCCAGCCTGGTCTACAGAGTGAGTTCCGGGACAGCCAGGGCTACACAGAGAAACCCTGTCTCAAAAACCAAAATAATAATAATAATAATAATAATAAATAAAAATAAAAATAAAAAAAGAGTTCCTAACTCAGCAGTGATTTCTCTCTTTACAGTGGGTAGGGGTTATAGTCCCACCAGCCATTTTCCTATTTTTTATATTATATATGGACATATCCTCGAGGGCAATACAGATCACTCATACTGGTTTTTTTTTTTTAAATCAATTATAACCTGAACTTTTGGAAGTGTGATGTTAGTGATGGACTTGTGACCTCTTGATATATCTTGTCACCAGATGTGACAGTTATGCCATGCCCCATGCATGGAGTTTAACACACACCATGTTTAATGCAGAATAAAGCCCAGTGCCTGACTGAATTGTGCACATGCTTTCAACATTGCTATTTGGATATCTAGCAAGTTTGTCCATAGAAGAAAGAAATGATATGTTTGATTGTAAAACCATAGCCTCAGATTAGAGGGCTTCACAAAGTAAGAAAAAATTACATCTGTGGAAGCCTGAACAAAAACCTCTTACTTTGTAGCAGTGAGGAGAAGTAAAGAGGCTATCGATTTGGGAGTGGTGGGGCATGGGAGGGGTCTGCGGAGAGTGCAGCTGGGAGGATTGGGGACAGGAAAGGGGGAGGAGAAATGGTGTAATTCTATTTATATCAGAAAACATTTTAAAAGAGAAAACACCAAAAAGTAAGCCGTCATTTTAATAATACATTTGGCCAGTTACAGGCACTTTGCTAAGGTGGCCAAGGAGAAGTACCTCTTAAAAGAAAAATATATTTTAGTTCTATGTTTCATACCTACTGGTTATAATGGGAAAAGTCGCTTTTCAGCTGCAATCAAGTCTCTGGTTAGCAATGCATAAAACATTTTTTTTTCCAACAGGCAAATGAAGCTCAAGAAAATATAAGGCAAATGTCCCTCCACCCCTCAAAGAAAAGATAGAGTCAGCCCTGATGCCCTGCCTCCTGCTGCATGGTGGGCTCAAGCCTTGCTACAATGATGTCGTCTCGTCTGACCCCGCTGGACCCAAGCAGTCTGTTGGAAAATAAGAAAAGATTGAAAGGCAGCCCTCTCCCACAGTCCCCTGTCTCCAGTTCTCTGGGTATAAACAACGGCAATATTCTACCCCTCTTGCTCAGATCTGGGTTTCCACAAGTGTTCGCGTTTCCCATTTTAACCCAAAGGCTTCAGATGAGTTCGGGCCTTCTAGGGATGGGGTATGACATCCACAGATATCCGACAGTCTCCACAGTTGCCAGCATGTGCAAGTGACTTACTGTTTGTGATAGATAAATTTGCAATTGTTCTTATTTAAGTATCTGAACACCTCAAAACAGATGAACGCTAAGATTTATCTTTCTTTTTCTCTTTTTGTAGTGGATATCTTTAAAAACACAAAGCAATCCTTATCATTTAACAGGGATCTGTTATCGTTTTCATTTGAATGGATACATACGGTTGTGAGGTTGCATGTATGAACCCAGTCTAAACACAAAGGGGTGTGTTTGAGGAGCCATTTTAATTTAAAAAACCTAAAAGGAAAAGGATAACATATACAACATTATAATCTATTGAGAAATGGAATGGATATTTCTTATAGCTTCAAAATCATCTTATAGCATGTATGAACCCAGTCTAAACACAAAGGGGTGTGTTTGAGGAGCCATTTTAATTTAAAAAACCTAAAAGGAAAAGGATAACATATACAACATTATAATCTATTGAGAAATGGAATGGATATTTCTTATAGCTTCAAAATCATCTTAAGAAATCTGCTGAGGCCAGAAAGATAGTTCAGTGGTTGAAAACCCTTACTCCTCTTGCAGAGGACCTGAGTTCAGTTCCCAGCACCCACTTTGGGTAGCTCATAACCATCCTGCAACTACAGCTTTGGAGTAACTCTAGTTTTAACTACTCTCTTTAACCTCAGGTCAAGTGAGACTTACTCTCTCACACAAGCATCACACACACACACACACACACACACACACACATATATATGATAAGTATCAAAAGAGAAAATCCATCTACTAATGAGACTAAACTGATAAGAATACAGATTTCATCTTCCTGCAGGTGAAGTTTAAAAAAAAAAAATCATTGTCAACAGAGGATAATGAGATGCCCTACCCAATATCTATTAGTTTGAAGTTATATATAATAATATTCTTTCATTATTAGAGAAAACTCCCATGTTGCCATTAGCATAAATTCAGCTGAAGATGTTTCAGCAGGGACATTTTCGGAAAAGTAGGAATCACAACAGCGCCACCATGTGGTGGTTCTCTCTCACCCCATTGGTGGGGGAGGAAGGAGCATCTAGATACCCCCAACACAAACCCTTTCATATTACATACATGGAAGGGGACGGGGACTCTGTTGGCGATCAGGGCTGCCTCGCTACTTTACTCCAGCCAGGGATGCTGGCTGCTGGATATTAGGATCCAATCTCTTTATCCCTCCTCACACCAGCGATGGAGTTCATAGGAAGAAAAACCAGTTCTCCTTTCTTTCCGCCTTGCTAGGATGATGCTAATTCCCTCCACGATTTCGTTGACAGATTTCCAGCTTCCTAGAGTTTCTTTGAGCACCACCTACACACATATCTAAAGAGGTCTCTGGAGGTTCAACAGAACAAAAACACAAACTCAGAGTAAGCTTACAATCCATGACACCCTGGAAAGATATGTTTCATTGCAGTGCCACAGCTGCTTCCAAAAAGTAAAATCGAGATGCACATAGATTAAAGAGTAAGCAAGCAAGTCTCAGGTAGAACATAGGACATTCTGAGAAAGACCATTTGAGCAAAGTGGCATACACACACATACATACATACACACATACATACATACATACATACATTCATGCATGCATACATATATACATGCATACATGGGTGTGTGCATTCTCACATGCAAGTGCACACACATGCCCAAGTGCTGTTCCTGTTTCCACATGTTCTGCTGTCTTGTTGCTGTAGAGTATCTTCAGTGGTAGAACTCTACCAACACCTGACACTGACAAAATGTAATGTGTATTCCACAAAAGATGTGTGTTCCTTAAGAAGGCAGCCTTAAATATCTAGCTTTGACATCACACACCCAATGTGCACAGCACACAGATGGAACACCAGGGCATACAGTGACAGTTCCCTTTGGGAGGAGAGTGGAAGATCTGAGGAGTTTCATGAAAACGCCAAACAGACCAAAGAAATGCCAGCACGTTCAATTATCCCTAAAGCATTCTCCTTAATTTTGTGGTGACTTCCTAAAGCTTTATTATTAATGGAAGCAACATTCCTAGACAAAAGCTGCTTGCTGTGTTTTGAATATATACTTTGTCTGTATGTGGTCATGGAAGCTACATAAACTATTTTTTCACCATTAAGAAAATGTGTATATAATCAACGTTAAAGGAATTTTAAAATGTGTTCTCAGACAATAAGAAGTAATTCACAATCCTTACTTCCAGTTAATATATAATCATGCCTGTCAATACATTGATCAAATTATCACCTAATCAGACTCCTCCTCGATACATTGGTACAGTTATCATCTTCTATCTGCTGCTCAAGTTATCATCTTCCCAGACTCGTCCATACACTGATATTGTAAAATAAGTAAGTAAGTAAATAAAGAAAGAAAGAAAGTCATAAGCTGACATTTGTTAAACATGATAAATTAGCACTGGAGGAGAGTCACCTCCTCACAGAAGACTCCATGGGATGGGTGAGAGAAGGCAAGGTAGACTCAAGGCGGTAAGAGTGTGCCAGGAACACACCAACTGACCTTCGCTCATAGAAAACACATCCAGTCTGTACTGGCCACAGGCTGTCTCTTGAGTTAAGACACTGGTGTCACCCAAGGGGCTAAACCAAAGTCAGTGAAACAAAAAGTCCTGGATTCCATGTTAGTGTCCAGTCCTCAGTCAGCCTCAGGAATAAACATTTAAGAAGACAACTATTACAGTTGAGCAATCCTTGAGGACAAACCATCTATTTGAAAAGGGATCACTGCAAAGGAGAGCTTGTTTTCTTGGGAGGTTCTACTCTATTCTAAAGGGACAAATCTGCCCTCTGAGATGCAGAGATGTCTCTCCAAGGGATCTCACATAAGGCTGATTCCTGATTATGAAGATAACTTACGCTTTGCAGTGCTTGTGTGTGCTTGCACACCGGTGGGCACATGGGTGTGTATGTGTGCATGTACACACAAACACACACACACTAAATGCTCACACATCAATTCCCTTCTCTTTACGGTAGCCCAATTGACCTTAAGTACAGTTCATGTCTCTAACTTAGCATGACTCCCACTGCTGAATTCTACTCTTCCTGGCTCTGTGGCATCCCGCCTGCCCCTCCCATGGGGGCTCAGCTGACTCCTCTACTCAGTATCCACAAGAGGACTCCAGGACTCCACAATTACACTGTCTACATAACTTACTTTGGGAATCGCTAACTCTGAGCTGCCCTGTGAGGAAGAGCACATGAACAGAAAGCTAGGGGGGCACTGACTTCAAGGTATGAGACCCGGGGGTAAATCAAAAGGAATCGATTTAGAGAAAAGAGAGAAAGAGAGAGAGCAAGCAGGCGAAACAGAGGAGAGCAGACCAGGGAAGGGTCCTGAGAGGGAGGAGGAGGCAAAAGCCAGATCTTGGACCTCCTGCCTCTCTGCCTTACAGGACATCTTGGAATTGACAACACATACATGAGGAAGTGGATAAACCCATGCAACATTATTCTATTACCACAAATGAGATTGGAAATGAATTGTAACAGCAGTCTCTCCGTGGAGCCAAGCACTGCAAGCCTGGAATACTAACCGGTTCATTTATTTCAGTGATTACCATATGTAGTTCCGAAGGCACCAAGCCCTGGTTTTCCATAAGCCACCTTCTTCAAGTTAACTCTATCTTTCCATCCAGTCTCTCCACCTGGGTAATTTCTTTTTAACAAAGACATTAAATCCACCCCCCCCACACACACACACACACGCACGCACACACTGTTAAGCATGTCATTTGTCAGGGTAGCAGTCTTTTGGATCATTTGGGGCCACTCATATTTTTAGCTTCTATTCAAGTGCCCAACTCGGTTACACACTCTGTAAGAGCTTCTGCCATGTCTGAATGGCAGTCAGAGATATCTAGTCTGATTTTACTCACACAGTTTGTTACTTAACTGAAAGGGCTGTGATATTTTTTTAAATTAAAGGAAAAAAAAAACTTGAAGCAAGTGAGGAAACAACGGAGGTTATCATCATGTCTGTCCTCTGCACAGTGAAGTGTGTGTGTGTGTGTGTGTGTGTGTGAGAGAGAGAGAGAGAGAGAGAGAGAGAGTATAAACACACTATGTCCTTTATCCTACCCTTCTGAAAAGCCGCATCTTCCTTCTGTCTGCAAGTATGGAAGCATCCAGTCTCCATTGACTTCAGGTGGACATTAAGAAAACTTGCTACTAGGAAACTTTTGGGGGAGACACGAGGAGATGCTGGGTAGTGGTAGCAGTTGTACATGACAGGGACATTTATTTCCCATAATTCTTGCCCACAGGAAACACATCCTTTAATAAACTACATCAAATCAAGTTAGGCATCATCCAAATCTCAAGGCACCAACTTCTCCAGGAAGCTCAAGAGGTCCCCCAGCTCAGGACCACTGAAGGGGCTAGCACTAGGCTTTCTGGTTGGGAGGTGGAGGTCGCGGTCCCTGCGGGGTCCTGGGTCCCCCGGATCTCCAAGAGGAGAGAAAGAGGTGAGCAGAGAGAAGAGGGCAAGACGGTGGTTGCAGGAGGGAAAACAGACAAGCTTTTACATTCTGAGCTGGGCCTGAGAGTCAGGATTCCACCCCCTTTGCCTACCTTCAGGCTCCAGCGAGCACCGCGGCGTCCTCCCTCTGAGCCTCTGCAGCCACAGCTGCACTGAACCTTGCCTCCGAGCCCGGGTCCCGCAGAGCGCGCCTGCCCCGCGCTGCACTCTCCACTAGTTCCCAATTGAGAAGCAATCAGCAAGGCGATTAACATCCACTGTGCGGGCACCGGCGTCCCCCAAACCGTGTAGCTAGCTCCTTTCCTGAGCTCACCCAGCTCAGTCGCGCCGCAAAGGGTCACCGGGGGAGTCCCCGGCCCGCAGCTCCTTCCTAGTGCTCGCCGCGACCACGCCGCTCGTGCCGCGCCTCTCACCCGCGCACCCGGCGATCCGCTCCCCGGCAGGCCTGGGGACACTGCGCGGGAGGATCGATCCAAACGGCGGATTCCCGGGGAAGGCAGAGAAACTTTGATATGCCGCTGCTGCACAAGCTGCGGGAGAGGAAACCAAACAAGTTGCAGGTGCGGGTTCACCGAGGCACCATCACCGGCTCAGAGAAAAATCACCCAGCGCCGGAGCCCGGGAGACAGCTCTGTGCTCCGCGGGCGACCGCGGGCGCACCTCACGGTCTTTGATCTGCGTGTGCAAGGGAAGGCACAGGGACGCCTGGGGTTCACTGTCAGACGCGAGTAGCCAACGCGCCTCCCGCTGCCTCGGATGCTGGGACCCGGTGCTGATGTGACCCAGACCCAACACAGCGCCTGGGAACAAAGGCTTCCAGGCTGTCGCCCGCCTGAGCGGAGAGGCTTTCTCCCTCCCCGCAAAGTGACTGCTCCAAAGTCGTGTCTCTCCTGCGCGGGGACCCGCACGTTTAAAGGCCCGAGAGGACGTCAGCGGCTGCCGGGCCCGCGGGGCGAGCGCCAGGTCTCCCCGCCCCACCGGTTGCAGCGCTCGGACCAGGCGCTGGCCGCTGGGGCCAGGGAGGGCGCCGGGCTTAGGGTGCCGGTGGGAGGGAGCGAGAGTGGCGCACGGGGTCCGAGTCCCCACGGGTCCTGCAGGGCGGCACCGCGCGTGGTGCGCTGGCGGAGCGGAGCGGGCTCTGGCCACTCTGCGCGCGCGCCGCTGGCTGGGTCGCCCAGGCGCTCAACACCTGGTTCTGGGAAAACACACTTTTCTGGTTTGCTCTTGACTCATCGCTGATTCACGTGGAGAAGCTCAAACCCACCCACCGAGACATCTTTTAAGCTGAAGAAAAAAAAAAAAAGATTTAGATTGTCCGGTCTTGAAATTCCTATGAAGGTAGCACGCTAACTTCCCGCAGCCCCCACTGCCAACCCAGGGACAGTATGTGGAAAATGTCCACGTGTTCAAATGTCCCACATGTATCCAGCCCCACATACCTAGACACAGACCTATGCCACCTTACTTTCCAAAACTCATCAATAACTTAAGAGCTTTTGCAGGGGGGAATAGTATTCCAAAAACAAAAGAAAAACCCAGCACTAAACGATGTATTCCAAGGTTTCTGTAGGAAATTTTCAAGTTGGCTTTGAGAAATCAAAATTGCTTTGCAAATCTGAATAACAAAGTCCCTTTCACACTAATTTTAGGATTTCAAGCACCATGGCGTGATATTTTAGAGATATAGAGTCACATTATCAGAGGTTGAATACATAATTGGGGAGGCAAAATAAAATAAAATAAAATCCCCCATTTCTAGCGCGTTTTCTTATACCTCCTTCAGGAAAAGTCAAGATCGTCAGAGATTCAACCTTAGTGTCTATGCCCTCCCTGTTCTGGATTTCCTGGTGTCAAGCTAAGATCGGTGAAGAACGCAAGATCTCAACGCCAGAGGAACTGGAGGGGCTAAATCCAGACGCTACTAGATTTTCTCCTCTGTGAACTCCCTTCACTTGAAGCCTTTTAAAGCAACATCATGACAAATTCCACCAGACAGCAGGCTCCTTATTTTATTCTACCTGTACTGCCCAGCATGTCTCCCTCTAGTGGCCTTGCTCGGGAAAACAGGCTCCTCGGGCGCTTTAGCTCCCCACCCCCTTTCCTCTAGCTTCCTTTTCTGGTTCTTCTGTCTTCCCTACCCGCTTCCTCCTCTTCCCTCCCTATCTAACCCGCACAGTTCCGAGGACTCTCAACCTAACAACCACCACCCCCCCACACACACACACACTTTGTTTCCGACCATGAGTGTTCTGCCAGACTCTGTGGAAGCGCCTCATTAACTGAAGCATTGGGAACTTAGGAAACAGAGTATTTTTGCCCTTGGTGGTAAATACACGCCCCGCCCCCCGCCCCCCCGGGAGATTTAGTGAGGAGGCAAACTGGCCTTAAATATTTTCTAGAATCATATACTGGTATCCACAAAGAGGCCAGGATTGTTTGGTGTGTGCAGTTCATATCAGCACTTGTGGACCCCGAGGTTAAAGAATCAGGAGTGAGTTCCAGGTCAGTCTGGACTACTTTACAGGACCCCCGCCTTAAACAAGGACAGGAACCAAGCCGAAGAACAAACAAAACACATGAGCCTGACAAATCAACTTTAGTATTCATTCGTTTAAATAGTTTGATGTGAGAGAAGGGAAATCGAGAAGTCAGGGGTAGCAGTCTTTGGTTCACTGAAACAGACCTTCCTGGTTGAAGGAATAGTGGCCAAGACTGAGGAAGAAACCTTGGATTCTGCATTCTGCCCTTTGCTTACCTGCCTATCCGTCTCGGATGTCAGAAGCCTGATCTTGGCTATTACCACTCTTGAGTCAACGCTATGAAAGAAACTACTGGGTTTACTATCTCCTCAGTTTATATCGGACTTGGGTGACAGGGGCACAAAAACAAAACAAACAAACAAACAAACAAAAAACACTCAGGTCCACTAAGTGGACTAAAACACCAGTTGGTGATGCGCCTCTTTCCCTAGAGCCACCAAGATAGAGGCTAGGAGGCGGGGCAGTGGCTGCTTTATTCCAATCATCATTAGGGAGGTGGGGCAGTGGCTGCTTTATCCCAATCATTAGGCCCCCAGGAGAAATTGGTGATGCCAATCTCTAGAGGACTAGGTGCGCCCAGCATGCAGCACTCAGGGAGGAGAAACTCCCCCAAAGTGACAGAGTCCGGAGTCGCTGCCCTCAGCACTTCTCTCTGAAGCTTGTGAGCGGAGCCGCTCTTATGGAAAAATAGAAGGATGCTCCAAATGGCCCAGTGGCTAGTGGGAGGTTTTCTAGCCAGAAGGTCGCCCCTCCCTCCCGGCTCCACATAGCCCTAGGGTGCCTGACGCTTGGCTGCCTGTCTCTGCGCATCTGCTTGGACCCGCCCAGGCCTTTTGCCTGTGCGGTACACGCCCCGCACCATGATGACCTGCATCACCAATGCGCAAGCGCAGATGCAGATGGCCAGCTGAGAGCAAGATCCAGTCTAGAAGCAAATGTTCCTGCCTTGTCTCTGGCTGGCGGCTTCGGAAACTCGAAACTCGTCCTACCTCCCTCCTCCCTCAAGTCTCGGATATGGAACTGGGGGAAGACACTTTTCCTCTTGGGTGCAGGGAACTGTAGCGAGTGTGGGGTCTGTCCACATCCCCAATAGCCCTGAAGACACATACTAGGGCAGAGCCTATGGGAGAAACAGCCGGGCACTGAGCGGTTCAGAGTTCTTATGGCCCCACATGGCTCCTGAGGAGTGATTCTCTCGCCATCTGCTCCCCTGTGGAGACCTGGTCCATCTGGTCAGATTCACCTGCAGGGTTGCTCTCAATAACAGCTACCTCTAAGAAGTACTGCACAAGGGGGCTCAGACTTAATCCCGGGGTTAAAGGAAAGTTTTTTAGAGCACAGGGAACAAAGTTCCAGTTTGCTCAGAACCACGGGGACCTTCTACACTGGAAACCAATTATCCTGGATCCTCCCCATCTGACCTAAAAATGCCCGCCTTTTCCCACAATGTAGCAGTTTAAGCCTTGTAACCATGTATTTTCTTTCCTGGAGTCAATATGCACATAGCATTTTCTTTCCTAAAAATAAAAATAATTTAAACAATCAATTACCTATTTAAATTAAATAACTATTTAAATGATATTACTTAAATTAATAAAACACCTAGGAAAATGTTGCATAATTGAATAATTACGTTGACATGATAGTTCATTGTATTGAATTATTATTTACTAAACCTGTTGGAGTTTTTATGGTCTTTCTTATTTTTGTTTGTTTGGTTTTTATACAAGATAAGCACAAAATAAATAATTTCCTTAGGTCTAGAATAAGCATACGCATAACACTGAATGAAAATGCTTCTTTTAAAATGTTCAGGGAGCCTGGACCTACCAACACAAAAGGGCTATTGGGAAATAGTGTCAGAATGTGCAGCCTGCTCTTTTAAAAAAAAAGTAATAATATACATGCTAGAGGAAGAGCTACCCTTTAGTGGGGTGGGGTTTGGTAAACATCTTCCATGGGAAAAAGAAATATCGGGACCTCTCACCAGTTACAGAAATAAACTCAAGCTCAAAGTACAGTTTCATGGTAAAATCTGAAACTATAAAATATCTAGAAAGGGGCATAAGAAAACAGGCTTCGGGCATGGAAGGATGGGGAAGGACACAGTTTTGGAAGAAAAAGCCTGAAACACAGGAAATAAACGTTAGAATAGATGAGAGGAATCAGGTGAAACTAAAAAAAAAAAAAAACAAAAAACAAAAAACAAAAAAACCAAAAAAACAAAAACAAAAAAAAACCAAAAAGAAACAAACAAAAACAAAAAACAAAACAAAAACCGTGAAGGGGCGGGTCACAGAATGCTGCTCTAAAATGTTTCCACATTCTAAAGGAAATGTATTGGCTTAGTACTCCCAAGACCAACTTCTCAGACCAACTTCACAGCACAGAGGAGATGCCTTTGGATGGAGGGCAAGGATAAGGGACAAAGACAGGAGATCCAGGATGAGGGAGGGAAGGGAACAAAGGAGAGGGGGAAAGGGGGACAAAGGAGGGGGGAAGGTTAGTTGTCTCAAAACGGGTCAAAGAACTGGCTCTGGATAGAGAAGAGACAGGTGTGGTACATAGGAAAACGGCAGTTTATACAGGTACAAGGGGAAAGCCCTGATAGGATGGGGTGTTTGATTTTAATTGATTGTGTTAACCGGGCGGCCAAGGGGGGCTTTGATTGCTGGACTTCTGTACTTGGAGAGCTGGACTTTGGTGGTCAACCTCAGGAGGAGGGATTGGCCCGATAAGGAAGTAGACCTTGGGGACCAGCTTAGGAGTGTGATCTAATGGTTCTTAGCAAGGCAAAGGGAAAGAGAGGAAGAGTAACGCCTGCCGGGGCCATGCTCACCGTGCTCAAGCTGGCCAAGGTCCCTTCAAATTCTGCATCCATCTGACAAGGGATAGCTATCCAGAGTATGGAAGGATCTCCTTGGACCCAATACCCAGAAATTAAGTCTCTCAACTAAAAATAAAGAAGAGACTCAGGTAGGCATTTCTCATATATACAACATATATGTATGGATGTGTGTATGCATGTATGTGTGTATGCATGTATGTGTGTATGCATGTATGTGTGTATGCATGTATGTGTGTATGCATGTATGTGTGTATGTATGTATGTATATATGTGTGTGTATATATGTGTATGTGTGTATGCATATATGTGTGTATGTGTATATGTATGTATATGTGTATGTGTATATGTATATGTATATGTGTATGTGTGTATGCATATATGTGTGTATGTGTATATGCATGTATATGTGTGTATGAATGTATGTGTATGTATGTATGTGTGTATATATATGTGTATATGTGTGCATGTATGTATATGTGTATATGTGTTTGTGTATATGCATATATATGTGCATGTATATGTGTATGTATGTGTGTACATATGTGCATGCGGGGAGGGCATGTGTGTGTACATGTACAGGAAAAATACTTAATACCAACTGATCAGAGACACAAATCAACTTTGCAATGGGCTATCTCTTGGGTTAGAGAAAACATCCCATAGAACCAGGAGATGTTGAGGAGATCAAGGAGCTTACCTTGGTTTAAACGCCATGTAACACAAGGCAAAACTATGTAACACATGGTACATGATACTACGGAACATGCTATGTTACATATCTTAAAAACAAAATTTTAAATAACAAATAATATATGTGAATAGGTAATGATAAATGAATGATAAATAGAATTTTAAAATGAGAGTTTTTCAGAGAGGTAAAATGTATATAGTTTAAATAAAAGTGTTTCAGTGCGTATCAGCATTTCATGATATAAACTGTAGCAGTTGGAAAATCAGTATTTTAAGACAAGTTCTCCACAAGGATGTTCCCACCCCTCACTCACCACACCTCTCCATACCCTGAGGCTTCCAGTCTCTTGAAGGTTAGGTGCATCTTCATGGGGAGGAGGTATGGGATGGGGAACAGTCAGAGGGTGGGCCAGGAGGGGGATAAAATCTGGAGCGTAAAAAAAAAAAAAAAACAGATTAAATAAATTTTTTAAAAGAGACATGTTCTCATATAAGATGAAAACTGTGAAATTTGTAGGAAGATTTTGAAGGTAATATTCAGTAATTAAATGCTATTTTTCAAGATAATATTTTTATTGATCCTTTGGGAGTTTCATGTCTTGTACCTTGATTATACTCATTTCCCAGTCATTTCGTACCTGCCCTACCCTTGGGGCAACTCCCACAAAAGAAAATAAAAGATGAAAAATAAAATAAAATAACACGTCTAATTTGTGTTTTCTATACTCATTGGAGCATGGTCAAACTCTCAGTAGCCTGCTCCTTTAAAAGAACTGGGTGGTTCCCCTCCCATACCCCCATCAGATGCCATCGAATGTGGAGGTCTAACTTCAACATCCTTACCATACTAAATAGTTTTGATGGGCATGTCTTTTTAAAAACCTGACACGTGATGTACTAATTCCCCAACTTTAATTTTATACAAACCATGCAAGGATACCACCTGACCATTTTAAACACCAGCTTTGGAAGCTTTAGCATCAATACATTAGCATTGTTTAACAAATATCACGTATCACTTTCATCCTTACAAAACAGATTTCTGCATCCTTTCAATATATCGTCATTTCAAGTGATATTTATTCTTTATTCTTACACGGATGTGTGTGTGTTTACATGAGCTTAGGTACACCAGATGCATGCAGTACCCGTCATGGCCACGTGAGGGCGTAGGATACCCTGAAACTGGAGTTACAGGTATGCATAGCTGTGTTGTTGCTGGGAACTGAATGCTCACAGCAGGGAGGGCTTAGCATTCAAACCATCTCAGCTACTTTCTTGTGCCCTGGGAACCATTCTCCTGCTTTCCGAATCTGATCTGGTCTTTGTTGCTCATACTCACAGTGAGTGGAATCACAGAGTACTCAGCTTCTCTCGGTGACCAGCTTCTCTCTCTTAGAGCCCTGTTCTCAGGAGTCATCCCTCTGCACACGTGACAAGGTGTTTTTTTCTTTTAAACCTTGGTGACATTTCATTGTCTAAATCAGCGATTCTCAACCTGTATAGGTCAAGACCCCACTTTGGGGTGGCATATCAGGTATCCTGCATATCAGATATTTACATGATAATTCACAACAGTGGCAAAATTACAGTTAGTGCAGTAGTGACAAAATAACTTTAAAGTTAGGGCGTCAGCGCAACATGAGGAAGGCTGAGAACCACGGTCTAAATCAACCATACTGGTTATTCATTTCCTCTTGGAAGAACACTTGACCTGCTTCTGCTCCCTAAACATTTCTAATCAGCCGTTAAGGAAGCAAGTGCACAAATATCACTGTTTGGGATCCATCATTCAGTCCCCTTGGATGGGGACCCGGAAGTGGGAATTCTGGACCATTTGTTCTGAGGGTCTGAACGTCACTCCCTTAAAATTTCAGACATTCTTAATTCCAACACCAATAAGGGACAGGCCCCTGAAGCCCCACCCTTGGAGGAAGAGCAATTCATGTGTCCAAATCACAGAGAGATATATCCTTGGAGATCTGATTGCTAATAAATTTCCCAAGCCCCCATAGTTGGCCTCCAACAGTGAGCTTACTAGACTCAGGGCCTTAATAACAAAAACAAAATGGAAGGAGGGAGAGACAGGGGGGGGTAGCACCAGACAGGATTGAAACCCATTGTGGATGGATATGGCCAAATAGGTTGTATAGATAACAAAATGTTCATAGAGTAAGTCTAACAATAAATAGGACACTGAAGCCCTAATGCCCTGTGTGGCAGTGTTTATGTCCCTAAGAGTCCTTCATATAAATGAGAAGGTCAGGGTTAGGCTCTGATTTACCAGGATTAATATCTCTGAGAGAAGACTCCCAGGGGAAGGGGTGCCCTTCTGTTCTCTCAGTACACACCAGCAATGGGAATAGCCAGGTATGGTCGCAGCAATAACTGCTGTTCACCCAGGAAAAGAGGACTTGACCTCGGCATTCCCAGAACCATGGGAAATAGCCATGTCAGTCCCTCAACCTGTGGCATTTTTGTCCCAGCAGCTAGAGAAGGCAGACTTAGCATGGGAATTCTCTCCTTGGTGACTGGACTGTCAAGCTGGGTTCTAGAGGAGACAGGATTCTCTGCTCCCACTAGGACTGCAAAGGGTTTTGTTTCCTTATACCCTCACCACCACTTGTTTTTGTGCGCGCTCTCTCTCTCTCTCTCTCTCTCCCTCTCCCTCCCTCACCCTTACCCTTACCCTCACCCCTTCTCTGTCTTTCTCTCTCTCTCAAGCAGTCATTTAAGTAGTATGAACCAGCATCTCCTGGTAGGGAGGATGTGCATTTGTTACAACTATTGTCAAGTGCGCTACGTTGAACCAGCTGTCTCTTTGCAGTGAGTTCTATTTATTCTATTTGTCAGGAGGGATGACTCAGCAGCTAAGAGCACTGACTGCTCCTGCAGAGGACCTGGGTTCAATTGCCAGTGCCTACACATTGGCTTACCGTCCATGCCTCCAATTAGAGGGAAGCTGAATCCCTTCTGGCCTTTGCAGGCAACAGGAACATGCATGATACACACATATACATGTAGGCAAAGCGCTCAGACACACACAAGCAAAATCAATCTTTAAAAAAAATTAAGAACATATGACTTTGAATCATATTTAAAACAACCTTTTTGGTAATTTTTCTGAAACTCAGGGTTAATACGGATTTTGTTGATTTTTAACTCTTTGTAGAAATGGGGTTCGAAAGTATCTTTTTTCTGTTCTGTAGGTTTCCACTGCAGCCAGTTGAGTATGTTCCCGAATGCTCAGACATTTAAATATTTATAAAGTTATATGACTATACATATTTTTAAAGAGACTTATTTGTTTTACATAAATATATTGTCTATACCGGCTGGTTTTGTGTGTCAACTTGACACAGGCTGGAGTTATCACAGAGAAAGGAGCTTCAGTTGGGGAAGTGCCTCCATGAGATCCAACTGTGAGGCATTTTCTCAATTAGTGATCAAGGGGGAGGGCCCATGGTGGTTGGTACCATCTGTGGGCTGGTAGTCTTGGGTTCTATAAAAGAGCAGACTGAGTAAGCCTGGGGAAGCAAGCCGGTAAGGAACATCCCTCGGTGGCCTCTGCATCAGCTCCTGCTTCCTGACCTGCTTGAGTTCCAGTCCTGACTTCCTTTGGTGATGAACAGCAATGCAGAAGTGTAAGCTGAATAAACCCTTTCCTCCCCAACTTGCTTCTTGGTCATGATGTTTGTGCAGGAATAGAAACCCTGACTAAGACACTGTCACTGTCTTCAGGCACATAATAAACAGGGCATCAGACTCCGTTTCAGATGGTTGTGAGTCACTATGCAATTGCTGGGAATTGAACTCAGGACTTCAGGAAGAGCACCCAGTGCTCTTAACTGCTGAGCCATCTCTGCAGCCCCAACTGTATATAATTTTTAAGTTCCAAAGATAATACCTGTAGCTTACACAAGGCTAGGAAGTACTCTACCACTGATGTATGTTCCTAGTAAATGTCCTATGGAAATATGAACACTGAATGTCTTTCCTACCTTGAAAACTGGCATGTAGACACGAAAGAAGTTCTTAGCCTATGACTTTTATGCTTTGTTGTTTTCTGCTATCTATTAATATCAAACTCATCCTTATTATTTTGTTTTTTATTTTGAAATTGAAATTTCTCTCTTTTCTATTAATAACCTATGATTTTTATGCTTTGTCATTTTCTGCTATTAATAATAAACTCATCCTTCTTATTTTGTTTTTTATTTTGAAATTTGTATGCTTTTTTATTATTGAAATATCCGTTGTAGTAATCTCAGTTTTTTAATTTTTGAAAACTCATCAGTATGGAAAAGTACTATGAGATAAAAACATTTCATTTTCATGTGTATACATTTTCATTATACTTGTATTTATACACACCATAAATTCACCCACTGTATAGATATAGTTCAATCACTTCATTTGCAAAACTGCGTGGTCAGGATCGTCATTATTCATCATGGGCAATTTTGTTTCTTGTTTGTCTGTTATTTTTTTCTCTGCATCATAATGCAACTTGTTTTCTTTTACTGAAGGCTGGGTGTGATACACACTAAAATAATTACAAACAAACAATCCACTTTCTGCCTGGGCTGCAGAGATGATTCAGTGGTTAAGGAGTTGTGCTGCTTTGGTAAGAGGACCTGAATTTGTTTCCCAAGATTCATGTCAGGAGGCTCAAGACAGACAGCCTGTAACTCCAGCTCCTGGAGATCTGACATCATCTTCTCTGTTGCACTCACATATACATATCAATAATCACACACACACACACACATAATTCCTGCAAAAAAATCCTGAAAATGCTTAGTTTCCGTTCATCTGAGTTAGCTCTTCCAATATGATATATTAATTTTTGTAACAGGAAGTGGATTTCAAAGCAGCTGAAACGCTCTCTGCTATGATTAGACTTGAAATTCAATGGCTTGAGAAGGCACCATGCAGCACAGATTCTGTTTGGTGTAGGATCTGGTGGGATCATTATTCTTGATCTTTCTGCAGAGCCATGGTTTTGCGCAGACTAACAAGCATCCACGGGCCGACTAGCACTGGTCAGGAATCCCACGCGCAGGGGAAGCTGGGAAGAAAGGAGGAGCTCTACCTTGAGTCAAAACAAAGCAAAGAGCAACACCTGGGACTTTGAGAGCCCAGAGGAAACAGGTTCTGAACCGAGGCAATAAGAAGCTACTGCTACTGTGTATTCAGTTCTGCTAAGGACACTGTTCTCTTTAGGGGGTCCTAATCCCACCTTCCCGGCCTGTGAGGAGTTCAGAGAGTGGGCCTCTGGTGTCTACCTACAACAGACTGAGAAAAATTACTTCCAAAATCCTTTCCCAAACCCAGCGTTGAGAGCCTGTAGCCTCTTCCCTGCAGGGAAGGAAAGCAGAACCAGCCAGGGCTTCCGGCGACCTCAACTAGCACTGTGGATATAACGGTCTACCCTATGGAAATAAGGACATTACTACCTTATTTATTATTTATTTCTCTTTGCAGGATGGAGGATTGAACCCAGGGCTTTGCCCGTGCCCCAAAATTCCCTACTGCAAGACCCTGTTCCAGCGCCTAAGACTTATTTAAATTACTATGAAATATTCCACATGTAACCTAGTTTTCTCCTCCGTTGAATGATGAAAGCAGCCAGGGCACTAGAGTGCTTTATTTTTCAGATTAGGGTCTGTTACCACGCTGAGGCAGGATTTCAAAGCAGGAACCTGATCGTGGAGGACCAGTGATTCCAGGCTGGCTCCTCCACCTTGCTCAGTTACCTTTCTTCAAACAGCTCTGCCCCACCTGCTACCGGGATGGTGCAGCCCACAGTAAAGTGGGACTTCCGGGATGGCGCGTGAACTAGGACTTCTGCTGCCAATTAGCAATCAAAATGGTGGAGCAAGAGAATTCCTCCAGAGATTCCTGCTTCCTGGGCGTGTCTACATTTATGTGACTTTGACAAAAAAAGGAGAAAGGACAATAGCTATACTGTAACATTGTGTTTATCTTAATCCTTGCTGTCATGGTTAATATCATTCGGAGGTTTCTACCCCACCTTAAATCATTTAGTTCCCAAATAAAAGGCCCAAAATCTTTATATTTATAAGAAGCCTTAAAAGCACTAGAGCAAGGCAGATATCCTCCCTCTATCGGATTTTGTAGATTCCCCAATCAATAACCCCGGGATACCACTTGCCATGTTGTATGGTCCATTCCTGTTACAACAGGCCGGGTCTCCTACCTACCCCTTGGTAGCTCCCTTCATCTCTGTTTCCTTTTTCTCTCCCACATTGCCCCTTGCTGAGATCTCAAGCCTGGGAAACCTTCAGCTCCACCTACATCTCTTTTGCCCAGTTATTAAGATACAATAATTAGCATTTGAATACACAGCAGTACCAAACCAACCCACAACTCCTGTGTAAAATCCCAACAATCCATAAATTTATCCAAAAAGATGGAAAAGGAAATAAATAAGCTACCCATGTAGATGCACGCTACCCATGGAGTATCATTTTGCATCAGGTACACTATATTCAGATACAAAAGCCGTACTTGGTGCTTGAAAATCTGGGTACCGTGAAGATATTCTGGACTTGATAATCTCGAACTATCTCTGAAAGAATTATATTCACAACTTTTTTTCTTTCAGATTTACATGATAATCTGTACATATGAATAATTAACCCAAGATTTGGGTTTTCCCAACAAATGAATGTATTTTACATGCTTATACATTTTTGTGAATGGTCTCCATTGTGTTTAAATATCTGTTTAATTTTAGGGTGAGAGAAGTAAAAGAGTGATCATCCAATATGTCACTTTATAGTATACATGGTGAATTATTTCATTCACTGTTTTCCACTTAAGAGACTCAAATCAGTTTTCATTAAGATGTTAAAAATATTTATAATACTTCAAGATAATCAGGTTGAAATTATTTGGAGAGAGAGAGGGAAGGAGGGAAGGGAGGAAGAGAGGGAGGAAGAAAGAGAGAGAGAGAGAGAGAGAGAGAGAGAGAGAGAGAGAGAGAGAATTTACCTGTGTGTAAGTCTACAATACTGTCCTAAAATGTGTCTGTTTCAGGAAGATTGTTGTCCGTTCTCGAGGACGATTTATTTTCTAACAACCCCAGAAGGCAGGTCACATTAGAGGACATTGTCACAACTTATTTGTAATCATTTTCCATGCTATCTTCCTTTGTAAAATCTGCCTAGAGAAGTCTTCCCCATCTGGAGAGGACAGAAGCAGCGCCATCCACACAGAATACACTTCACTCAGACAAGTGAAAAGAGTCTCTCGCTACTGCAGCTGATCGAGGATAATTGAGAGGAAGAATCATTGTTACAAATCACACTGACAGCAGCTAGTCGGTTTTTGTTTTGTTTTGTTTTTTTTTTTAGGGGAGCGGGGAAGAAAACGAAACTTGTTCAAATGCTGCAAACCATGCTGCAGTCACACAGAGGCAGAGGCTGCTGGAGCGGAGGAGTCTGAGGTCACATCCTGCCTCACTCTGGTGGACTCCGTAGGGTGAGCAATGGTTATGGCTAGGTGAACAGATGAGTCCTCCCTGGTAGCTATAATCGAAGCTTTGTGTAAACTTTAATAGTTTGTTCCTCGTGTATAAAACCACACGTGATGGATGTCTCTGTATTCTCCACCTTCTCCCACAGTAAATGTCCCGGGCAGTTAATCTACACACAGCTTGGACACACTAAGGACACTATTATGAGGTCTATCTACTGAGTCTACCCTCCAGTTTTCCATTTACGGGATGATGACCTTGAACTCTGACCCTCCAGCCAGGTGCTAGAGTGCTGGAGTTGCAGGTATCCAGGGCAAGGGCAGTTGAATGCGGTGCCAGGGATCAAACCCAGGTCTTTCCTGTAAGCTAAGCTCTACCCACTAGAAGTACAGGCCCGAGGCCATGGAGAGATACGATGCTTTGAAAATTACTTTTTCTATTTGCCTCCTATTGTCCTAACATGGAGGAAAATGTCATTTCAAGAAGGGCACTTGAGAAAAGTATAAATAGCATTGCTGGAGTGTGCTCGAAAAGCAATCAAGCCTGGGAGTCTACTTAAAAGTTCCCCTGAGATCAGAGTTAAGCTAACAAGATGGTTAGGAGAAAAAAAAAAAAGCGAAACATTTAAAATTGAAGGAAATATATTCATCAATGTTAATTTATATGATAAAAACCAAGTTTTGTTAATACAGAACAGGCTAATGCTGATTTTTTTTTTTACAGTGTAACTTTTGAAATGAAAAAGCAAAAAAACAAAAAATTAAAATAAAATAGTCTTTCTCTTAAAAATTCTCCAGGAATTCATTGCAACGACGGTGCGCAATAAATTTATTCGCGATACATTCAAAGTAAAATGTAATCGTTTGTATTTGCTATAAATCTCATCTCCTACTATAACTTTTTAAAAATCGTTTTGACAAGCCAGATATGTTCTTGAATATTTGAGCAACATGTGTTAAAATGCAGATTTTCCTTGCCATCTTAAGTGACTGTCATGAAAAGACAGATGTAAATAGCATCTGTTTCCTGTCAGATTCCAGGATAGCTTTGCATTCAGAAGCCTCCAGAAGCCCTCCAGGGACAACAGCTCCTGCCCTGTGGTCCTACAGCAGCAAGTGACAAAGACAAGGCCCAGCAGATGGATTTCTGCAGTTATCAAGTTTATCAGCAGAACCATAATGCAAAAATGATCTTAACGATACTCTTCTGCAGGTTATGGGCATGTATTTTGAAGGCAGTTTTACATTTCCTGATTCATAGCCAATCACCAAGGCTTGAAAATTCAGGACAAACAGACTGGAATGTGTATCACCTTCAGCACATCTTTTTGGCTTCTGACCCTGTCTTAGGAAGAGCCTGTTATTTCTCATTAGCACGGACCCTACACTGTCTTACCATGTTGCTTTATAATCAGGTATTGGCCAAGTTAAGTGCCCATCCTTAACTTGCCTGGGTGCCTGGGTGATCCAGGTCAACTCAGGTCCACAGACTGAGATGAAAAGGGTCTTAGAAAATCCACTAAGGTGGAAACTTGTCACAGTAGCCATAGGGGAATGATGAGCTAATCTGTGTCTCTCTGACTCAGAACTCAGACTCACTCAACCACAACTCAGACAGTCACTATGGGTGGGGGAGGGGTCACAGAGGACAGATACCAGATGGTTGGGAGTAAACAGAATGTAGACAAGGCTTGACATTGGTTGTAACTTCCTTATGCAAAAACGTACTTGTTTCTTTTAAAGACTTTAAGCCAAATTTCTCTCTCTCACTCTCTCTCTCTCTCTCTGTAGTCACTTTATCTGTACAGAACAACAAAATCCCTCTACATAACTTTAAGTGGCTTACTTACATATTTAATTATCTAGTGAGTATCACATAAGCCTATGTATGCATATGTATTTTTTTTAATTTATTGATATATTTATTTACATTTCAAATGATTTCCCCTTTTCTGGACCCCCACTCCCCGAAAGTCCCATCAGTCCCCTTCCCTCCCCCTGTTTTCCCACCCAACCCTTCCCACTTCCCTGTTCTGATTTTGTTCTATACTGCTTCACTGAGTCTTTCCAGAACAAGGGGCCACTCCTCCATTCTTCTTGTACCTCATTTGATGTGTGGATTATGTTTTGGGTATTCCAGTTTTCTAGGTTAATATCCACTTATTAGTGAGTGCATATCATGATTGATCTTTTGAGACTGGGTTACCTCACTTAGTATGATGTTCTCCAGCTCCATCCATTTGCTTAAGAATTTCATGAATTCATTGTTTCTAATGGCTGAATAGTACTCCATTGTGTAGATATACCATAAGGATACATGTTCTACTATGTTCATAGCAGCCCTATTTATAATTGCCAGAAGTTGGAAAGAACCCAGGTATCCCTCAACAGAAGAGTGGATGCAAAAAATGTGGTATATATACGCATATGTATTTAAATATGTGTTTAGTCATTTATTTGCTAAGTAGAAATAAATTAAGGAGTATACTCTGAAGTCCCAAAGAGGCAGACTGCAGATATAGCTCAGTGACAGAAAGTTTGGCTAATGCCCACTAGGTCCTAAGTCCAACCCTCAACAACAACCTTTGACAGAACAACAGGACTATAAAGAAGTTGATATTTTGGGATAAGTATCTATAAAGATTTATTCAATTTCATTTTCTAGAATAAAAACTTGGATAGAAACCTGTAATCAAGAAGAAAGAAGGCAAGAAGTAGGGTCTTAATCAGGGTTTCTATTCCTGCATGAGACATAATGACCAAAAAGCAAGTTGAGGAGGAAAGGGTTTATTCAGCTTACACTTCCACCTTGCTGTTCATCACCAAAGGAAGTCAGGACTGGAACGCAAGCAGGTCAGGAGGCAGGAGCTGATGCAGAGGCCATGGAAGGATGTTCCTTACAGGCTTGCTTCCCCTGGCTTGCTCAGCTTGCTTTCTTATAGAACCCAAGTCTACCAGACCAGAGATGGCACCACCCACAATGGGCTCTCCCACCCTTGATCACTAATTGAGAAAATGCCCCACAGCCGGATCTCATGGAGGCATTTCCTCAAAGGAGTCTTCTTTCTCTGTCATAACTCCAGCTTGTGTCAAGTTGACACACAAAACCAGCCAGTACAGGTAGGGAGGCAAGAGAGGCAGGACAAAGGGAGGAAGAGGCAAAGAGATAAATATTACTTAGAAGGCAATGTGATTAAATATTAGAATTCATTTATGTCCCAGTGTTTAGGCTTCTAGCAGAGTTATCCATGACTCAGACAAAATGGGTATTTGCATACTATTTTCTCAATGGGAAAATAGAAAAAAATAGCAATGTTTTTCAAATTTCATTTTCTGTGGGTTTTTTATTTAGTTTGCATGGGGTTGCTGTTGTTGTTGCTGTTGTTTGTGACAGAGTGTCATGCTGTGGCCTAACATGCTACAGTCTTGAACACGGGTAGAGAGAAAGAAGGTCAGGCCGGAAATTAGGAAGAGTTGATCCACTTGGCAGTGGTAAATGACACTCCTGGGGAGAGCCAGATATTCCTGTCACCATAACCAAGTCAACATGGTCCAATTAGGAAGTCAGACATTAGGAGCTAATAAATGCTATCTAGCTCCCTCTCTTTGTTTTACTGCAATCTGTTTACCATTCCATAATTACACTTGCTTTTCTATTCGAATCAGTTCAAATTAAATTAATGTGATTTTTCAACAGAAAGTTACATTCTAGTTGGAGAATATGGATCATAAAATTTTAGCCTTTTACTGCACTGAGGCAGTGAAGAACTTAGACCTCTGACTCCAGAAGTAGCAGTTTGAAGAACGAGAAGATGATGTCTTCTGCTAACTATATTCAGGAAGGTAAATGGGAATTGGGTGCCTGTGCCCAGCAGGAACTGTCTTGGGGCAAAGTTGGTTTAGAATAGTGGTTCTCAACCTACAAGTCGTAACCCCTTTGGGAGTCACAAATCAGATATTCTGCATATCAGACATTTATTTCCATGATGATTCTTAGAAATTGCAAAATTACAGTTATGAAGCAGCAACAAAATAATTTTATGGTTGGGGGAGGGTCACCACAACACAAGGGTCACAGGATTATGAAGGTTGAGAACCACTGTCTTAGAGCTTCGTATAAACATGAGTGAGAAAGAAATGCACTGGTTGTTGTGAGGTCTGAAGTCAAGATGAAAATACAAACTCCAGGCAACACACCTGCACTTAGAAAGGGAACTTGCCCTTTGCATAGAAGTAACACTTTGGAAAGACTCCAAATTCATAAAAAAAAATGGTTGAGTGTGGCAATATAAAACAGAGCATTCCATAAGGGAAAAGCAATTTGACCAAATAAGAACAGGTGAGCCCCAACAGGGATAACTACAAAGACCCAGTAATACAGTCAGAGACCCATCAGAGATCAACTGATCAAAATGGAGCTTTACATGTTCCAATGCCAAAGGATAGGATAAAGAAATGAGGTAAAGCAGTTAAAAAGAAGATAACGGAAGTCTTAGCACTAATGTGCAATTGATCTCATGAGCACATGACACCTTTGATAGAAGGTTCAACATGGATTAAAACTTAGCAAATTTTAAGAAAGGTCAGAAAGAAATTATAAGGCTGAAACCCAGGCAGGAAGGGATAAAAATGTAGGTATGTTCATAAAAGAAAACTGGAAATTTTTGGAAGAAATATTAGAGCCAACCAAAGATAAAGGTAGATTTAAAACTCACAGACAGACAAAGGATATACACATTCTAAGGAGCTACAGATTGACTGCAGCTTATTCCTTAGGAGATTGCTATGAAGACCTCAATATCCTGGACAGCAACTCACTCACCCAACAAACCCACCCATCCTTGTTTCTAACGCACCAGGAAAACCAACTGAAGCTATTACTTGTGAAAAGCTAGATATAATGCATTTTCATGGAAAATAAACAGAGAATATTCCATCAATATACCCCTGCCTAGAGAAAATATTGGGATGTAATAAAATCAATGAAAATATAAACTATAAGGAAGAGGAAGAGGAGGAGGAGGGTGATGGTGGTGGTGGTGGTGATGATGATGATGATGATGATGATTATGGAGATACATCAATCTTCATCCTGGTGATATCATGTGATCCATGATGGAAGATGACAGATAGATAGATAGATAGATAGATAGATAGATAGATGATTTATAGATAGACAAATAATATACGAATAGATGACAAATGATACAGATTAGATAAAAGATAGTGAAAGAACTTAAATGAGACTAGAGGGATAGATGACAGGCAGATAGATGGAAGAAATGTATAGATTATTGATGGCAGATGATACCACTGAGATAGTTTAAGCAAAATGAAAAGATTTATAGATAATAGGTAGAGATATATAATAGATACAAAAATGGAAATGTTATGGATAATGTATATGAATATATGTATATATGTATATATACAGAGTAGATATTTAGATTGAAGATGGATGGATAGATAGATAGCAAACAGACAGGTAGATATATGATAGTAGATAGATAGATAGATAGATAGATAGATAGATAGATAGATAAATGATAGTAGATAGATAGATGATAGTAGATAAATGATAGATAGTAGTTAGATAAATGATAGATAGATAGATAGATAGATAGATAGATAGATAGATGATAGGTAGATAGATGATAGCTAAGGAGAGACATGTTCATGATAAATGTTAGACATGGAGAGACGACAAATGCAAGGGAGACAGGTAATAAATAGATGATAAAAATGAGTAGGGAGATAAATGTATATTAGTTAATATATATATGGATTATAAACAGATGATATAATAGAGAGTAGCTAGAAGAGAGTTACATATGAGTGATAAATATATTACAAAATAATATCCATTTTGACTTAATATACTAATGAATATAGTTGTCAAATTCATATTGAATTAAATTAGAGGCATCAATAGCACAAAAGTGAGATGAAAATATTTGATCAATACTCCTTTCCATTATCCATGGACTGAGACAAAGACAAATGAAGGATATGTGCTAATGTCTCCAGGATGACGTGGACAGCAAAGGATGATTTTAGTCACATGAGAGGATGAGCGACCTTTCATGACAGCACATCTTCAGTCTTTCCATATGAAGACAGTGTACAGAAAACCAGGGATAACATAAATGTTTCAATTATCTAATTACCATTTGCATTCTTCATTTTCGGGCTTTATCACAGAACACTCTAGATGCAGTAATTTTTAAAGAACAGAAATCTGTGCATTTTGGGCTGCTTGAAATACAAGACAATTTGCTAAGTTTTTGAGATGTGTGTGTGTGGGGGGGTGAGGGTGCGTATGTGTGTGTATGTGTATTATCCATATACTTGCATATAACCACAGAATAGAACATATTAGAGAAAATGGAGCATGTACTCGTTTAATCCACCCTATGAAGCCTGTGTGGAATGACTACACAAGGGTTTCAAAGTAACCATAAAATATATAAAAGTTTTTTTTACTAATAGAAGGGTCACAAGTATGTAAACTCTTGGGAAATCTCTCATGGATTTGAAAGCCAAGTACTTAACTCCACATTCCATGACAGGAAGGCTAAAGGTAGGTCAACACAGTGTCATTTCAAGAGTCAAGCTGTGAGTTGGACTTAAAAGCAGAGAAAGGGGCAATTAATCTGAGACTCAAGAAGAAGGAGAATATGAATGAAGAGATTGATCTGAAGCAATAATGACAACATCAGAAAGCAAACATCTTAATTTCAGGAGAAATGGGAACTGAATCAGATTTTTCCAGAGAGTTCTGAATCTCAACAGAACCAGGTGGTTTAACACAGAGAACACACACCATGAAGACAGGACAGGAAGGGGAAGGGCAGCAGAGCCATGTTCAAAGCAAACACAATCATTTCAAAACACCTGGGAAAAAGCGAACAAAGACCCCTGGCATGCTAAAAGTTACCCACCTTCTCTTCAGAATCAGGAAAATGAAAGGGTAGAATCATCTTTCTTCTTTCCACATACTGATGTTTACTATATATATATAATCATAATTATAAACAAAATCCAGAAACAACCAAGTTAGAGTCTCTTTACCACTCTAATCATTTGAAAAAATATCTAATAAGAATTTGCTTCTTAATGCCTTTTTAAATTCAATGTAAACTGGTAAACATCTACAGAAACTCATTAGGCTTTATATGGACCTGTCAAATGAAATCAATGGCCACCCGCACTTAACACCCCTATAAATACAGAAAAATAGAGGATCCTAAAAATAGTTCATAGGCCTGGGAATACATCATATTTTATTGCATATTTGATTTGTATTTTCTTACCATCAGTGAAGTATTGAGAGAAAACTGAGAAAATGAATTATGGAGTCGGTCTCCTACATCTAGCAGGAGGAATGGGTGTGTGGAATTCACTCTGGGAATATTTTCACATTGTAACAGGAAATATTTCCTTCTTCTTCTTCTTCTTCTTCTTCTTCTTCTTCTTCTTCTTCTTCTTCTTCTTCTTCTTCTTCTTCTTCTTCTTCTTCTTCTGCTTCTTCTTCTGCTTCTTCTTCTGCTTCTTCTTCTGCTTCTGCTTCTGCTTCTTTTGCTTCTTCTGCTTCTCCCCCTCCTCCTCCTCCTCCTCCTCCTCCTCCTCCTCCTCCTTCTTCTTCTTCTTCTCCTCCTCCTCCTTCTATCTTTTATTGCAATCCAGTCTTTGAAACATATTCTCTAGCAACACAAAACATCAAACCAAATTGTCATTAAAATATGGGGGACTATAATGTGGATAATAAGAATACTTGACACAAATGAAAGAAATGGAAACAAAAACCAAAAAGGTTCATACATACAATCAATAAACATAAGCAAAAAAAAAAGGGTTTTTTTTTTTTTGCTACATCAACATTGAGTTTTAAATCCTTTAATTAAAAGTGGATAATGTTAAACTTGAAGAAAATCATAACCACTTGTATTCCACCGATATGATTATTAAACCATAGAGGCTGGGGGCAGGAATTAAAACACAGACTGTGGGAGAGTGATGCTTAATGGCTGGCCCTCCAACGCTTGCTCAGTCTCCTTTCTTACTCAATCAAGAACCACCCACCCATCGCAGACACTGCCCATAGTGAGCTAGACCTTCCCAAATCAATCAGCAACCAAGAAAACGTCTATAGAGACGGCCTCACGCCAATCTGAAGGAGGTAACTCTTCTAATTAAGGTCTCCTTCACAGGGAACTCTGGTCTTTGTTAATCTGATATAAACTAGCCACCAATATTGACCCTTTGTCAAAGAAACACACAAACGCAACCCTATTAAACAAGCTTCAAAGGACCTGACGCCCTCTTCTGGCCTCAATATGTACTGCACTCTGTGCATACCCATGCAGACACACATGCATGCAGACATACACACATACATACACACATACACACATTTTTAAAAGTCTAACTGTAAATTTTAAATATTTGAAAATATATCCTATGACAACAATATTACTAAATAAGTAACTCATGAATTGAAAAAAAATGAATTCCCAGGAATACATGTAGACATTTGGATACTTTAATTTTAAAACCAAATGGAGTAGAAACTGTGTGTCTGCTAGTAAAGTGACTGGAGGGAATTTGGGCTTTCCATGTCTCCCTCTGTCTCTGAAATTCTTTGCAGATGAAATTGGGTTGTTGTCCCTGAACTCTGCCATTGGCCATTTACTTTATCATCATCATCATCATCATCATCATCATCATCATCATCATCATTATTTAATCTTTTATTACAATACAGTCATTATCCCCCTCCTTGTCTTCCCTCTGACTATTCCTCATCCCATTCTTTCTCCTTCCTTCCCCACCATCCCTGTCTCCAAGAGGATGTCCCTACCCTCCACCCGACCTCACCTGACCTCTCCACTCCCTGGGACCTCAAGGGTTAAGTCTTCTCTTACTGAGGCCAGACTGGGCAGTCCTCTGCTGTATATGTGTGTGCTGCCTGGTTGGTGGTCTGAGAGATCTCAGGGGTCCGGGTTAGTTGAGACTGCTGGTCTTCTTATGGAGTCGCCCTCCTCCTCAGCTTCTTCCAGCTTCCTCCTCACATATATTTCCCATCCTTCCCTCATCAGACTCTGTATTAGTCAACTCTTGCACGTGGCATTCTGCAGGTCGTTCTATTATCTGACTTCTTAACAAGTTCAGACCAAGGATGCCGTGGGCAGGAAAACGCCAGGCGTGAAGTGCAATATCTGGGTCCGCTGCTTCCACTTCTTTTCCATTAAAAGCTATTTAGTGCTTTTGCATGTGCGTATGCATGGATGCGTTTATAGTTGTCACATCCTGGGTGTGGCAGTCAGAGGACAAGTTACAGCATTCAGGATTCTATTCTCTCCTTCCATATTGTGGAGCCTGGGAATTTCTAAGTCTTCAGGGTTGGGGGCAAGTCCTTTTATCCTCTCAGCCAATCAGCCCACAGCTCTTTCTCCTATGTCTCCACAGTGAGTCGGAGCTATAACCCGCGTCTCCCTCCAGGTTAGCCCTGCCTCCCTGTCTCTGGCTGCACAGCTTGCTTTCTTTCTATCCCCAGCAGGTTTCTTATTTTAAATTGACTCTGTTGATAGATGACAGAGAGATCGCTTAAGGATTATGACGAATCACATCCCTCTCGGTAATTTTTAATGTGTTTACTTATTTGGTGATCAAGCCCAAGGCCACCTTTCCCACGTTTTAAAACGTGAGTCAGCCATTCTGACTTTGACAAGAACCAGCATTCATGTTTGCCCAAGTAAGTTCAAAATACCGAACCGGCTAAAACAATACCTGCCACTTTCTTGCTTGTATAGTTTTGAGTACCAATGTTCTGCTCCCATCAAAGGGCTCACCTGTGAAACTTGCTCATTGGTCTCTTTTGCTGATTTACTTACTGGGCTAAAATTGTACTTGTACATGTTCCTGCTCCTCACGTACCTCCTACTACGTGTTGCGGAGGACTGTAGACAGACAAAGAAAGATTTGGGTGCTCCTTAAGGTGTCAAATGCGTGCAAGAACACTGGAAGGGAGTCGGAGAGTCTGCAAATGGAGTGTTCCCATTACAGTGAGTCACTCCGCTGCGTCCTAACACACTCAGTATTTAAGGACCTGCTACTCAGAATGAATAAGCAAATTGAAATGCTGTGATTAAAGTGCAAATTAAACTATCAAAAGCATTAAAATAGAGGTTTTGCAGGTAATTGATGAAGTCAGGAAAGTATAAATAAGATGCGGTAATTAGACCGGTCTATGGTAAAACTGAGGTAACTGTTGATTTATTTCTCCACATCAGAAGTAAATTTGGAAACAAATGTGTTAAACAGCAATTACTGTTTTTATGATTTGTATATAAAGTCGTATATTTAAGACTTGAAGCCTCACTTTTCATTCTTAAAAAAAAAAAAAAAAAGTCATTTTGAGGCTGTGTGTCTCTGAGGGGCTCCAGACTGGGTTACATGAACTTTCTAGTTGGAAAACCTTTTCTGTTTACCCAAGTTGAAGTTACACAATTCCATATAATTTAAGAGCAATCACTTGTATTTTTGATGTAATAAATGTGAATAGAATATTAATTGATGATTTCAGAACACAATTCTGAGGACAAAATACCTACCAGGATCAGGAGCCAAAAACAACAATGACTCAATCAGCCGTTTCCCATCAAATCGTATAAAAAGTAGGCTGGACTTTTAAACCAAACAGGCTCATCCTCATTCAAAGGACATAGTGAAGTCTTAAAAGTTTTAAGCTACGAAGTATGCATTCTCAATGGTTCTTCTGATGCTGTTGGGACAGTGAACCCATTCCATGTAAACTCTCCATCCAGGGTCATGCATGGTACACAGATCCTATGGGAAAGCTAAACTCTGGGGGTGAGGGGGGAAGGGGGGATCCGTCTTGTTTGGTTGTTGTTTGTTTTGCCAGATTCTGTGTCATCAGTGAAGTTGAAATTTTGACTGCTGAATACCTGCTTTCATTTCCCCTCTTTGATCCTGGATCATTTCCTATCTAATGGTCCTGACTGCTGCCTTCCAGATGTCTGCACCATGCCTCGATGTCCCCAGTTGTCATGATATGTTGTATGCCTACAAGTTAATATGTCTAGCTCCTGACAGACTAAGAAATCAATACTTTAAAATCGGGCAACCTTCGGTTTATGTCTCATGTTTTCTGGTTGCACTTCCTTGGTCTGCTGTCTCTGATATCTAAGGTGACTTTTAAAATGCCGTTTAACACTTTAGGGAATGGGACTGGCTACATGAACTTGTTCCTGTGTGTCAGAACTTGACAAGCAGTTTTAAAAATGGAATATGGAGACTACAAACTTCCGGCTTTATTTGTGAGTCATAGGTAGCCATAGATGACCTAATTCTGCCTTTCATTCTTGTGTGACCACAGAGAGAGATGGATCTAAGTACTGTCAATGAGAGAACTGCAGCAGAAAAAAAAACTACTGGGCCTTCAATAGCCTCTGGTAATATCAATTAAATGGTAGTATGTATTGTGGTTAGAAGGTTTTAATATTAAAAATTCAGCCTGCTATTCAAAGCCACAAGGAGAGAAGAGATTTGTGGCAAAAACAGTGGTAGTAATGATTTTCCATTTTCTACTTATCTGTTAAGTATACAGTAAAACAAATGAAAACCATATTCTAAAAGTGCTAGTATTGGTTAAATATTGCATGATGAATTATGCATGCAATAAATAACTAATGGTGGCTCAAACATAAGGCATAAAGTCTTTGTAACCTACTTTTAATGAACGTTCAAACTCTCCTCTTGCCCACCAGCAGAGGTAATGTAAGAGAAAAGATATTAGGATATGGGGGAAATGGACCTGTTCAGCAATAGTTTTTTGGGGGCAATCTCAATCTTCTTTGTCAGCAGTTCAGTCCTGTGGCAAATGACAAATATGAATCAGCAGCTACAGTCCAGTCCCCTAGGCAGGCAGACACCAAGCATGAAGCGGCAGCAATAGTTCAATCCTGAAGAAACCACAAGGCTAGCCAATGAGCATGAGGCCTCTCAACAACCCCATATAAGGCAAACCAACACATGCGTGTCGGTCGCGAAGAATAGGGAGGCAAGGAAAACCAATCCAGTGCTTTCCCTCCCACTCTCTGTGAGATCATATTTATACTCTATCACTTTCATGTGCTGGTTATAACAAAACAGCCTTTCACCTGTGTCTGCTTCAGGAAAACATTCTTAGACATGTCTGTTTTAGCAAGACATCCTTTCACCTGTGTGCCCCCGGCAAACCATCATTTGACATAACCTACTTTCCAAGGAAACTAGAAGTTTCCACTTCACACAAACACCATTACTTTCTTATCAAAATTTCTGTGGGTCAAGAATCTGGTTCTATTGCAGGTGAGGCATGTGTCATAGATGTCAAGTTTGTACAAAGCGTAAATATCCACTACTGACAGACAAAAGACTGTCCTTAAACTCACTCTCAGCCCCTCAGGGGATATCAGTCTTCTGAATATCTACAGGCTCTAAGCTTGTATCCCGTGGGCATCTCAGCCATGCTGCTAACTTCAGTCAAATGTACAATGCCCCAAGGGAAATAAACAGAGTCCAGCGAGACAGAAGTAATGAAGTCTCAGCACATTGCCTCTATTCTACTTAATAGAAGTGATCCTCTTGTGTCCTGTGACAGACACACACACACTTACATGAGGGATCATATGATGTTGTGACCTCTAGAGGCTCTGCCTATTGAGGTTTGTGCTAATAATCTTCCTATCATAGAAGCAAAAATGAAGACTATTTGTCAATGAATTCTGAAATAGTAGAACGGTTCTCATGAGACAGCAAGGCAGAATAATAGGGAAACACATAATACCCTCTGTTTACAGTAGCTACTAATGATATGACAGTCACACACAAAAGTGTTTATATCACTGATGCATGTCTCCTGTACCCATTCTTCTCATGTTGGTCAGAAAAAGGTCACATTGCCCTTGAGTAACTTTTTATATCAGTCAAGGGTATTGCCAGTCCTGATAGCCAAATATACTTTTGTTCCTGTAGATCTCTATCGTAGGCAACAAAGTCTGAGTGAGTCAGGACAGGCACTGGGACGAATGGCACTTGAATGTCTGAGTCAGAGATTGCTTTTGTAAGCATGGAGACAAAGAGTTCTGCAAACAGTGACCTAGTCCCTCTGGGACATTGCCATGTGCGTGATAAAAGCTTCAGAGCCTCTAGTTTCATGTGTCCAGGATTCAAGTGACTGGACATGGGGAAGAGATGGTCAAGTATGAAGGCTTAGGCATTTTCTGTTCTGTGGAAAGACCATTCACAACCTTAGAAGCTTCAGGTTTCCTGGAGTCGGAGGCACTACTGAAGAGAGAGTGAAGATTAGACATCGGAATGGAAAGAGGAGAAGTCCATCTGTTCTAAAGATGCAGATGTGAGCCAAAGAGGGAGGGATGCAGGCACGGTATTGACAATAGCAAGATGTGATTCTCCTAAAGAGCCACCTGAAGGATGCCAGCTCTGCTCGCCTCAGGAGTCAACGCCAGACTTCTGACCTCCATGTCCTCAAGGTAACACTTCTACACTGTTCTTATCTGCTCCTCATAATAAACTGAGGCAGAACTATAATAAACTGTTGTGAAATGATAGCTAGTAGTTTATCTCAGATGAAAAAGATTCTGTCACTTATGAGGTTAAATCTAGGGACATACATTAAAAGATGAAATTTTGAAACTGTGAGAAATCAGGCAGGCAATACAGAGCTGACATAAAATAAACAATAGGACATGTTTAACTTTAGATTTTCACTTTTGCATTTATTCATGGAAAATATTACATTTGAAAATGTTTTTTTTAAATATGGATTCACCACATGATATACATATATATATATATATATATATGAATAAATTTGATATTGAACAACATTTCTTGAAACAACAATATAGACATCCCAATAGCATCATATGAAAAGGCACATATAAAACCAGAGTTAGTATTTAAGAAAGGAAAGTGTAAGGCCTGTTGCCACCCAGTAACCCCAGAGCTCCCAGGGACTAAACCATAAACCAAAGAGTACACATGGAGTTACCTATGGCTCCAGCATAGGCAGCAGAGGATGGCCTTGTTGGACATCAAAGGGAGGAGAGATCCTTGGTCCTGGGAAGGCTCGATGCGGCAATGTAGTGGAATATTAGGACAGGGAAGCAGGAGAGGGTTGATTGGGGAACAGGGGGAGGGGAGATGGTCTATGGGATTGGGGGGGGGGGAGACCAGGAAAGGGGACAACATTTGAAATGTAAATAAATAATATATCTAATAAAAAGAATAAAAATTAAAAAAATAAAATCAGAATGTCAAAATAGTTAAAAAATAGAAGAAATTTAAAAGCAAATTTAAATGTTTATGTGTTCTATCAGGGAAGAATCTATTTTCAAAAAAAAATGTTTATAATGGGCACATATTTTGAAAACCTGCATTCAGATTTGAAATAGAATGTTTAAAATGAAAACTCCTGGGGACTGGACCACCAACCAAAGAGTACACATGGAGCCGTGTGTACTGCCATGACTCCAGCTAAGTATATGGCAGAGGATGGCCTTGTTGGACATCAGTGGGAGGAGCTTCCCTTATGCCCGAGGGGATTTGATGTCCCAGTGTAGTGGAATTCCAGGGCAGGAAGGCAGGAGTGTGTAAGTGTGTGGAGGAGCACCCTTATAGAGTCAGGGAGGAGGAGAGATGGGATAGGGAGTTCAGAGGGTAGACCTGTAAAGGGGATAACATTTGACATGTAAATAAATATCCAAGAAAAGAAAAAAAAGAAAAAAGAAAAAATAGCATTGCCTCTAAATCTCTGCTAATATGATACTAGAGAGAAATATAATATCACTTTATTTTCAAAAACGGAGTTTATAGAACTGTCAAGGTGTCTCTAAACGTAAGAGCATTCTCTAAACGTCTTCATCATTCTAATGTAGAATTCCACTGTGATGATTTTGTTGGTATTTACCAAAGAACCAGAATTGACAGCAACTAACAGGACAGACAGGCAGGCAGGCAGGCAGGCAAGCAGGCAGATTTGGCTAACAGAATTACGAAGAAGCCCTTGATATCCACAGTCAGCAAGCTGGAGGACCAGAAAAATTGATAACACATTGCATCTGGGAACCAGATACTTGGGAGGGCTTGCTGCTTCTGATGCTGTCTGCTGAAGGGAAAAGATTAGAATTACATCTTTTTGTCCTCATTTCTGTTAAAAATGTATCTTAATTTTCATCTTCAGAATTTTGTAGATGTTTCTATTTTTTTCAGTGCTAATCTAAAATATTCAATTTTATTCACCTCAGAATGTCCTATATGTTAAATGATAGCCTGCATATGTTTTGGTAGATTTGTGCATTAAAAGTAATATATTGTCTTTAAGCGTGCGGGAACTAAGAAGTTCACCCATCTCCCATGAGTCCCGGTTGAGGTCAATGGATCTTAATACAGGGTAAAAAGACACAAGTGTGGGGGAGGGGGTAGCGGGGATCACAGGGAACGGTGAGCACAGGTGATGGAGGAGGAGGGCTGGTGCAGGAGAGGGATGAGGTGATGGGGGGGGGGGGAGGGCTGGCCTAGGAGAGGGATGAGCACTGTTGAGGCTCACAGTAACCAGAAAGTGTGTGAGATTGTAACCAGCAAATACAGTAACCACTATACCTGTGTGAGAGTACCAGAGGAAAAAATGTAACACTTGAGAAAGTAATCTGCAACTATTTGACATACGTAGACTATATATATAATTATGCACTCTAGATACAGAACTATGCTAGGAAACAGATGCTGTAGCCTCAGGTGTGATAGTCATTAGGATTGAATGATATGGGACAAAAGGCAAAGAAGGAAAGAATAGAGATAGTATTTGGATAGCATTCCATCAACATTTGCATATGAAACTGTAGATTATGGGTGACAAATGGGTAACTGTTTAACTTACAGAAGAAGTCTTTAAAAGACTCCAAACACGCATCTTCTCTGACAAAACAGTCTGGTTGGGTGAGGGGTTGGGGGGTGAGGATACCCTCATGGAGATGGGGGGGGGGAGGGCCCAGATAGAGAGCAGGTGTGGGATATGGACCAGTCAGAGGGTGGGCCAGGAGGGGAAATTAAATCTGGAGTATAATAAATAGTGGGTGGATAGATAGATAGATAGATAGATAGATAGATAGATAGATAGATAACAAGAACATTCTACACATACAGAGCATTGGGAAATATGCCTGGTAGGTTTCTTCTGTTATGCAATAAAATAAATCTAAGACTCTACTATATTTCCTTTTGTTGGATGACTTGCATTTTTCTTAAATTGAGTAAGCTGGATGTTTGACACTTACTGATCCGTCGAGTCCAAACATTTAAACCGAAAAGTTCTCTAACAGTCTGCTCTCTTTGCCATTTGTAAATTCTCAGTTCCTACTTACAAATCTCTGCACGGACAGAAACAGGTTATGATCTAAAGAGGTCACAGAAGCAGCGCCCTGAGGAAGAATTTACAATTTTGTGCTTTCATTTGATTTTAGTTTATATTTAACCGATCTTTAAGTGGGCAGTGGTCACCCTACTGGACAAAACAGTAACAATTCACAGATCACTCTGTCAGTTTCAGTATCTTTGACCACCAGGATGGTCACAGCTTTGCCTCAGCATGTGAGACTGCAAATAATTGACCACCATTTCCCCCATTTGCCTGAATGATGTCTGTGGGGTGTTCTTCCCTCTCTTACAGGGAACTAAAGTAGTGATCGCCTTGTCTACATGTGAGTGTCTCTATCTTCTTTGACTTCACTCTAAGTTTTAGTTTATGAGTGATCTTGAAAAGGCCATTTGTGGGAAAGACTCTCAGGCTGATCAGGCCTGTGGGAATAAATGAAGCTTTATTTACAGAGGTGGTCATGACCCTCGTAGTCTTTAATTACTGTGAAGAAAACCTCCTTATATATTTTCTCTTTTTAAGTTAAATAAAAAGTCTCATGTTAATGTATAATCCATCATGACTAAGATGATGTTTTCTATGAAGCCCTTATTATGTTGATAAGTGTTTTCCTTGTTAGACTTTTAAGAATTTACAAATGGAAAAAAAAAAGCAGAATGCTAGCAAAATCTTTAAAATTAAATGTTTGTACTTGATGCATCAGTAAATACAAGAAATGCAACCCGCGTGCAGAAATTTTAAACAAAAAATGCAAATAATCCAATTGACATGTTAAAAATGTGTTTGTTTCATTTTAAATAACAGTATTGATCTTTTCATCAAAATTATATCTTGTGAATAGCGTTGTTCCCTGGACAATTGGGGATTTCACCCACGGAGGCATCTGGAATACATAAAGAGCTAAGCTTTTGAGAGAATAATGAACATCATTCTTCTGCCAAAATTTTTAACAAGGGAAAAATATCGTGTTTGTAATAAAAACCTAGTGTGAATATTCAACACACGTCTACTGTGGCTGCACCTATGCCACAGATACATGGTGTTCTCTCACTAAAATATCTTCTAAACTAATGCAGAGCCAGAGACTTCCGGAGAATGTCACAGGTCAAATATAAGACCAGAGAATATAGTCAGCAAAGAATTTCGATTATTTTCATCACCACTCTAAAATTTATTAGGCGATACAACACATCAGAAAATATATCCAAAACAGGTTCTCAAAAGTGCGTAGGCACCTGAAATTTTTGAATTTTACTAACCACCACTTACACCAGTGCTGCATGAAGTAACCATGTTCTCCTGACTTTAACTCTGCTATAACTTAATCAATCCAGACTTAAGGGGGTGTTTTAAAATATTTGATCATCATTAGTCTGTCTACACCTGTGGTCACTCTGAGAGTCTGTTGAGGAGACATTCCTTGCTGGAGGAATGTTTAGGAGAGGGAATTTTAGAACAGATAGGAATGAGCAATCCATCCGTCAGGTTATTATGTGATGACTAGAAATGGTCATCACTTCAGAGTAATGACCTTTCACACAGTCACTCCACGACCCAAATCATGGACAGGGGATCTGTGTGTCTGTCCACAGTCCCTTTCTTGACTTAGAATATACTTTCAAAGTCTCCAAAGGAATGAACTCTAAGTTCTATTCTTCAAATGAGGAAACGGATCAGATTTAGCACTTTTCAAAAAATCTCCCTTCCTAAGAATCAACTCAGTATGATCCAGGAAGCGTGCCTGATACTATTGGTAGAACTTACCCACCAGGGCAACATCATGGTCAAATGCTGCTGATCTTAATTTAATATTTTTTCAAGTGAGAATTTATTCCAAGTATAAAGCTGATACCATAACAGTGTATGTGGAAAGCTTTGCCTTAAGTTCTTTGGAGAAATGTAAATTTTTATTTATAATAACATGAAACTATTCACATAAGTTTGCATGTGTGCAAATAAAAATGAAGCCAAGTATCTCCTAATGATGGGGGTAATTTCTGAGAAATGCTTCTATGGGTATTTGCAGTCTAAAGGTCATGTGTACTTTCAGAAGTAGGTAACATATGCTGCTGCCATCTATATGATAACTCTCTCTGTGTGTATGTGTGTGTATGTGTGATCAGACAGCCCTGCATATGTACATAGCATATAGCATATTCTATAATTTCTTGTTTCTAGGCTCATTTGCCTATAAGAGCCAACCAAGTTTCAGAAAAATACTGCAGTAAAGAGATGCAGTAAATATGAGTTGCTCTGTAGTAAAGTTTTGCAAATAGGCAGAAGTGCATGTGCAACTTGCAACAAGCTCATATAGTTACTAAATAGTATTCACTGTAGCCAAGTGTGGGAGAGACTTAGCTGACCTCTTACAGATAGATGGACAAGGAAAGTAACATATGTATATGCAATGTGTGTGCTGTGTGTGTGTGTTGGGTAGATATTAAGCCAAGATAAAGTAATACAGAGACTGTTTCATGGATATACTGTGTGTGTGTGTGTGTGTGTGTGTGTGTGTGTTGTGTGAATATTAAAACAAGGTGGATGGATACATAGACTGTTGTATGTATACACTGTGTGTGTGTGCATATTTAAAAATTTAACTTGAGACAGGCTCTCACTAAGTTGGGTGGACTACCATCAAATTGGATACTCCTGCCTCAGCTCTCTGAGATGGTATTTCAAACAGACATCATTCTTCCAGATTCATTCAGCTGTGTAAAATAATGAATTGATTTAATTTTCAGCTTAGCAGAGAGGGTCAGGGGTATGATGCTAAATGAGGTGAGCCAAGCACAGAATGAAAAATAATGTGTTTTCCCTTACAGGGCAAGTCAAATGGTATTGACTAAGAAGGAGGGAAATAAGTTGTGCAAAATAGAACCTTGAAAGGGCATAAAGGAGGTATGGAGAGTGATGAGTCCCTGGGGACAGGGGCTGTGGGACACAAGAGATTTATGTCTAGAGCCTTGTAGCAAATAGTGTTTTGAGTAGATATTGAGTGTTACAAACACAAGTAAATAGTCGATGTTTTAGGTGATAGGGTAGCTATCTTCACGTGGTTACTATGTATGCCCAAACACAAAACATCAAAATATGTCAGCCCTGAAAAAGAAACTCATCTGCATGTCATTACAAATATATATATATATATATATATATATATATATATATATATATATATATATATATATATATTATTCTTTTCCATAAAGTGGATTACATTGAGAAAAGAAGTTTCATTGGACTCTAAAAAAGTTTCATTTGTTTCTCTTCTTTTTCTATGCATTTTAAGTTGAAGTTATAAATATGCCATTAAAATTCTATTTTCATTTATTGCCTTTCTGATTTACATCCAAAAATTTCCTGAAACTATAACGCTTTTGTTCTTGTTCTAAGTACTATTTTCAATCCTACACTGAATCTTGCTTGTAAAAGCAAATTGTATTAACCCATAAAATCATATATTATCACATGATAAATGCCAAATTGAAGTATATAGATTATTATACAACTAAATAAATTCACCATAAATAAAAGACTGACACGTAAACAATTATCATATAAAAATAATAACTGGAATATAAAAACCTTCCTCAGCTACCTCTAATCCCATTAGCTATAATCTTTCCATCTAGAAGTAAATTACAATATAGCCTTGCATTTAAATGTTTGTAAAATGGCTTTTGTGATGCAGAATCTTTATAATGTTTTTATTTTTATCAGAATATTTCTGAGCCTTATTTGTGCAATGGCAATTATTTTTCACTTATTTTCAATTGTAGAACACCAAGAAATTCTTCAATTCTGCCTAACAGATAAAGACAAATCTCTATTTTATCCTGTTATTTTATGCAATGTTACATCTAATTAAATTTCCTGAAAATGAATCAGCTGTGAAGAAGGAGTAACATTAAAGTAACCTTTTTACCTCAGGACAAGATCTTGTAGAGAATCTCAAGAATGCATGGATGTAGCACCTGTCAATAATAAATCTGATGGGAAATAGGAGGTGGGACTTCCGGGAGGAGAGAACATTCTGGGATAGAGCCAGGCAGAAGATTTGGGGGTTGTGCGGAGGAGAGATGTGAGGAAATGGATGCATTGAACTTGAGCCCAGGTTGCCAGCCACATGCAGAATTTAGGTTAAAATAATTGGGTTATCTTCAGTTATGATTCAAGTCAGAAAAGGATCTAGCCATATGGATCAGGTATTTGTGAATGCATCGTGAGTCGGAGTCTTATTTCTAGAAGCATGGGGCAGGGAGGAAGAATAAAGGAATAATGTCTACAAGTTCTGAACTTGTGCCCTCATCCTTCCTACCCTCATTTCATTGTGTTGTCAACGTGTAAATCAGAAAATTATTGATCATGAGATGCCACAGATGTCTGCCAACAGGGGTTGTAGCTGTGGCTCAGTGTCCTTTTCCAGCCCTTGTGTCACTGCTGACCTCCTGTTCCTTTGTAGTCTGAATACACCTGCTCACTGAATAAAGTTTGGAGCACAGGTGCTTTGAGACAAGCTGAGACCTCCTGCTCAGTTCGCTTGTACAGGAGTGTCTGTTTGACCCCATCAGCTCCTCACAGCACGCTGAGAACCTCAGTGTATGACTACTGCATCAGGTCTTTACAACACTTGGTCTGATTTCACCCAAGCAGGGACAATTCATTACTTCCTCTCATGTGTTATTCAACATAGTCATGTAAGGCCTTCATTTTTATCTTCTCATTACCTCTTTTAAGGTCCTTTTGAGCTTAGATGTTTTGTTGGAGAAAAAGATAGAAAAGCGGGTCCTGGTGTTTGCCTTCAAATATTTGGCTTTAGAGAAACAATCAGAGGACACTACATTAAATCAGAGGACACTACTATTTAAAATAGGCATATGGTACATATGATAAATATATAGAATAAGCACATGCAGCTTGGGTCTTAAATTGTTTTGTCAAGAGAATACTGAATTTTACTGAGATTACAGATATAGAACAAAGACAAAATTATTTGTGAGGTTTCCAAAGCCTAATATGTCTGAGAACGATTCCTCCTAGATGCTTCCTGAGAAATTGTGCTTGAGATCCGGGGCAAAGGAACCAGGTGGAAGAATTTGGGAAAACTTCTGTCTTAGTTAAAGTTAGTATTGCTGTCATGAAGCATTATGATCGGAACATTATGATGGGAAAGCAACTAGGGGAGAACACTTCCATATTGCTGCGCTGCTGTTGACTAGTGAAGGAAGTTACGACAGGAACTAAGGCAGACTGGTATCTGGAGGCAGGAGCTGATGCAGAGGACATTGCAAGGAGGCCTTTACTGGCTTACTTCCTACGGCTTGGTCATCTGACTTGCTCATCCTGCTTGCTTATAGAACTCAGGACCACCAACCTAGGCATGGCACCACCCACAATAGGTTGGTCCCTCCTCCATCAATCACTAATCAATAATTAAGAAATTGCCTTAGGAGCTTGGGTGCAGTTGAGTGTTATGGAGACATTTTTTTCAATTGAGGTTCCCTCCTTTCTGCTAACTCTCTCCTGGTGTCATTAACATAAAACTAGCTGGCACACCTCTCTCTAATTTTCTGCTAACAGTAAGTCTGTATGGCTTTTTAATTAAGACTTCCAAATCCACAACATATTGGTAAATTCACATTATCCTTGAAAGCACATGAATATGTACACACACACACACACACACACACAAGAATTAGATATTGCTTAACTCATCTTCTCATTTGAAAAGAGGAGAAATGAGACTAAACAAAGAATGTGAGAACATTAAGCAATGTTGGGTTTTGAACCAATAGACCTATACGAGGATTATGCTGATTGTATTTAAAAGAATAACAAGAATGAATAACTAATTTTAAATTTATTATTAAATTTTCAATTTATCATCTAGAGCTGGGAAAATACTGTTCTCAAACAGTTTGACCTTATTTATCATAAAGTCAAAAGTCATTCCTTTCCAGTATTCATAAACTAATGAATTAATTAACAACTGTTAATGATGATCGGGAAATGAATAATGCAGATATCAAATCCAATAGACATCACTATTTAACATTATGCTCCTAAATATGATATGCACTGCAATTCTATCAAGATTTTTATAAACAATGAGAGTGTCATGTCTTAATTTTTGTTGCTAAGCACTTCAATTACTGCATTGTAAATATATAATATTATAACTCTCTTCCCTTAAGATACACATGCAGACAATATGGTAGATTCCATATCAGATTCCAGCCCCTATTTCTTGTTGCACCACAATTTAAACCAAAGCATAATTTTATTTTATATAGTAGCAAAATTGCCATTCTGGGAAATAGCCTTGGTAGTATACACTGAGATCATATAAAATGAATTATTATTGCAGCTAAGTGTTCACTGGGAGAAACTTAGCTTATCACCGAGTTGCTGGCTGTATTCTTGTCTTCCTCCACTTTTGCAATAAAATAGAAAAGATAGGACTGTAAAGAACACTGTAAAATGACAATGTGGTACATTGACATGAAGCATGGGAGCTTGCTGACAGTAATCTCAATAAACACCACACTAGAGATATTAAAAATATATGTTGCTATCTACTCACAATTCAATACCCAAATACATTTATATTGTATCTACGTTTGCATGCTACTCTAAAAAAATGCTATTATTTTAATTAACAAGGCATTGAAATCTCATTCAATAAGAAATCCGAGTGTTATATTAAATCATCAATAAAATTCAACAGTAGCAACAAGCAGAGTAATTGCTAAAACTTAAAATGCCTTTGAAATTTTGATTGTGAAAGACTAATTAAATTCAGCTGGGAAGTATTATCATCTGGTACTTACATTCAGAACACAATGGGAGACTTGGCCACTGGATCTCTGTGTGGAAAACTGGCTTTCACATGCATTTACTGTGAAATATGTAGAGAATATATAATTTTTAGACACTCCAGAATCATGTATTTAGAATACATCTCCTATATCTCCTGCCTTGCTGTAAATAATCCAAATTATCAGAGTGTTGTTTTTTTCTTTTAATTAAAGTTACCAGAGGTCTAAGTGAAGCAGAGAGAATGATTGTTTGCAAAGTCAAAGAGGATGGGTGAATTTTAAAACAAACAAGGACAATAAAAATAAAAATATAAGAACAAAAATCAGTAGAAAGGAAAGGAGTATGCTGGACCAAGATGACATTTGGATCTTGTCTTAATGTGCTTTCCGTTGCACTGATAAATACATGATTCAAAGCAATTTTTACAAGGAAGGACTTACTGGGTTTTGGAATGCAAGACCAGACAGAACCTGGAGGCAAGAACGGAAGCAGAGACCACTGAGGAGTGCTGCTTACCAGCTGTCTTAACATGGCTTGCTCAGCCTGCTTTCTTATACAGCCGAGGACCACCAGCTCAGGTGAGCTGGGCACTCCCATCTCGATCATTAATCAAGACTATGTCTCACACACTTTCCCACAGACCAATCCCTCAGCTGAGATTCGCTCTTCCAAGATACCTCTCCTTTGAGTCACTTTGACAAAGCTAACTACGAAAGATCCCAAACAGCTGGTTCACTCCACACGTTCTCCATTATTGTTTCATCTTTGTTTTCTACATGTAGGAGTTTGAATAAAAAATGGCTCCTGTAGCCTCATATATTTGAATGCTTAATCATGAGAGAATGGTACCAGTTGACAAAGATTAGGGGGTGTGATTTAAATGGAGTGTGTGTCACCTTATTGGAGGAAATGTATCACTAGGAGTTGGCTTTGGGGTTTCAGAACCCCATGTCAAACCCAGGTTCCTTTTTCCTCTCTTGGCCTATGGGTCAGAATGTGATTCTCAATTCCTTCCCTGGTGCCATATTAGCTACCATGCTCTACACCATGATGTCAATGGACTAAACCTCTGAAACTGTAAGCAAGCCCCAAATTGAAACCTTTTCTTTTGCAAGAGTTGCCTTGGTCATGGTGTTTCTCCACATCAACAGAACACTGACTAAGACACTATGACAGAAAGTTGGCAAAATGTTGATTTCAAACTCTTTTGCACTTTCTCACACTCCAAATTTTATACCCCGAGATGAACTTTTCAGTTTCTTCAGCTTGGATTCCTTTGGATAGATAGAGGAGGGGAGAAAATTTTCCCTTAGGGCAAAACTGTCTGGAGGAGCGCCAGCTTCCTAAAATGTTCTACTATTCTGACAGGTTGATAAGCCAATTAAATAATCATCTCCCTGTATGTTTTGCTATGTTGCATGCGGAATTGAAAACAACTGCCTCTAGGTCTTGGTTTAGGTTAAGTAATTCATCTGTCTGAAATTATTTATTGAGTGCCTATTAAGTCTTTTCTGGAAGCTGGGCCAAGTACAGGGACAGCAGAGAGGAAATTCCTGAAGTCCCTTACCCTGTGCAGTGTGGCAATAACTGGATTATAAATGAATAGAGAGACACACAGATGAGTTCAATACTGGATAGAGGTATGGAATGATTAAAAATATTTCTTCATATAAAACAGAAAAGGAAAAACCTCTGTAAAGGAGGTGCTGGTGAATGCTAAAAGTGAATATTAAAGATAAAACCAAAACATTTTCTTTTATTGAGTTGAAATCATTCTCTATGTTCAGTAAACTGAAAGTGTTCCTAGTTCAGAATGGAGACAAACACAGCCAGGCTATGCATGAACAGGAGAGCATGCAGAAGGAATCTCATCTAAATGCAATAATAGTTGTTTGCATCATTTCAAGCTAAGAAGCAGTAATGTGTCCTTTATATATTGAGATGGTTTGCTCTGGCAGCTATGTGGAGAATGCCTTGTGAGGAAGGTGAAAATCTTTGAATTGTTTGATGTGTTAGATGTGGGTATTGAGAGGAATGAGTACTTTAGGTTGTTCCATGTCTTAGGGATTTTTATTCCTGCACAAAACATCATGACCAAGAAGCAAACTGAGGAGGAAAGGGTTTATTCAGCTTACACTTCCACATTGCTGTTCATCACCAAAGGAAGTCAGGACTGGAACTCAAGCAGGTCAGGAAGTAGGAGCTAATGCAGTGGTCATGGAGGGATGTTTCTTACTGGCTTGCTTCCCCTGTCTTGCTCAGCTTGCTTTCTTATAGAACCCAAGACTACCAGCCCAGGGATGGCACCACCCACAATGGGCCCTCCCCACTTGATCACTAATTGAGAAAATGCCTTACAGCTGGAGCTCATGGAGGCATTTCCTCAAAGGAGGCTCCTTTCTCTGTGCTAACTCTAGCTTGTGTCAAGTTGACACACAAAAACAGCCAGTACACTCAATTTGGGATCTTAAATAGTTAGATTGACTTTAGCAGTCACAGCTAATATGAAGGAAAGGCCTGTGTGGGAAACAATTACACAGGAAATAGAGACCTCAGAGTGAGCCACCACAGTGCAGTGTAAGCACACAGATGGAGAATATCAGGTGACTGTATGTATGCACACTACTGAAATTCTACAGGAAGACTCCTGTCAGAATAGTGTACTCCATGCAGATGTCACAGCGTCACAGCATCAGCTCAGACTCTCAAGATCTGGACTGTGACTGTACTTTTGATCTCTCTCTCTCTCTCTCTCTCTCTCTCTCTCTCTCTCTCTCTCTCCTTCACCCATCTTTGTCTCTTTCTATGTGGCTCTGCTGAACCTCGTGAGGGATGAGAAAATGTCATGGAGTACATGTGAGGAGGGAGACATGAACTGGATGAGAAGAATCTGGAGCCAAGCAAGTGGGCCCATTCCCTTTGCTCAACATGACACTGCTATGGATTCTATTCCAATGTAGCAAGAGCCAATCCATGTCTACTAGAGATCACTAATCTGCTCTGTAGTGTAGACCTCAGAACTCTGTTACCTTCTACTAGGTTCCCTGTTATATACAGTTACCTCAGTGCCACCACACTGGCCACCAAGCTTGAGGCACATGAGTCAATTAGAACAAGTGGTGCTCGAATCATGGCTGTGTTCATGAATAGCACATTTGCATTGGTGAGGTTTCTCTTGACCTCTAGATGATACAGACATTAAGCAGTTCCTTGTTCATTTAAAGAATGGATTCCCTTAGTTGTTACCAGAGACTCTCAGCTGCTTTAAGTGCCTTTTATTTATTTGTTTGTTTGTTTGTTTTTAGTGCTCCTTGTTTATCTGACCTCTGATATTTATGAAGTATCCCCTGATTTCTAAGATTATCAAACCCAACAACATATATTCCTGTTAAGTCACCAATGAGGCTTTTCACAAGCTCTTTCCTCATCACAATGCCTTCTAGACTTCAGCATGATGAACAGAGCCACCTGGTAGACTTTCTCCATTACAAGCTACTCTATAATCCCTGGTTCTTTAGTCTTTTGATTAGAACATACCATCACATTCTCTAAGCATATGGAGGCATCAGAAAAGCAGGAGGAGACCACTAACATCTTATCAAGATGCTGATTTTCGTATCTCAGGAGGGCTGAGCCATATCAAAGATCCATTACTTTAATTGGTATGATCTTCCTGCTATACCAACAGCCTCCAGATCCAGGCACAACTTATGGTGGTTTCTTTGTTTTATACTAACCTAACTTCCACACTCTTTTTCCTTAGCTTACTTAATCAAACTCTAAGAATAATCACTGCTCTGGTTAGCCAGAGGAGCATAAGGAGACTTGTGTCAACTCAAAATTATCTTCAAAATGAATGAATGAATGAATAAATAAATAAATAAATAAATAAATAAATGTAGCATATCTGGCTCTTAAAGGGCATCCTCCAACTAGATTCCACTGCTCTGTAGGCATCTGGAAATACATCATTCTCTAACATACATGTCCAATTATCACCAGATTAAACATTTGTTAAATGCCCCCCCCCCAGTTTCTCAGAAATCACAGCATTGAATTTTCACTGCGAAGAGAAACATTCTGAGCATGAGTTCAGAATTATAAAACAGGTGTGTAGATATAATGACAATGTAGCCAATTTACTAGCAATGTTTCATTTCAGGAAGAAAGTTTAAAAGAAATACAATTAGCCTATGAATGCGTCCTTAAGGGCAGCACAATGCCTTCATTGCAAGTATACTCAATAATTAAGAGAAAAACATCTCAACAAAACATGTTTAAAATCTCCAATTATGTATAAAGACTACCCTACATGATTCATAAACAAACATTAAAGAAGTGTTGGTTAGTGTTTGACCAAATTGTAACATTATGTTGATATTTGCACATTTGTTTCAGTTCTCTGATACTTTGATCACTGAAGAGAAAACACATGTTAAAACAGACAGGACATTTGTTTGCAGAATCATAAACACATAAATGAAGCTCAAGGTATATGATACAGAGTAGGGTCTTGGTAGATATTTATAGAAAAAATTAATTGTTTAAGACAAGATAATTCTGCTTTTGATAATTTTGGCTATCATTGCACCTGTTTCTGGAAAAGTCTCAGAGAAAAGTACATTTTCATGATTTTCTTTGAGTGGAGGAATCTAAGAAATATATACTTTATATTGCAATTTAAATTTCTATTCTTAGGAGGAATAAAGTTGCCAAGAATTGTTATATATTCCAAGTAACAGAGATTGGTAGTTTCAGACCCGAAGGCGCTGAAAATTCAATTGATGTGTTTTATAGAATTCTTAATGGAAAGAAGCCCATAAGAAAATATGCAGCTTTAAATGTAAATGTAAAGTGTTTTATTTATTTAAGAAGTTATCAAGTCCCATGCATACAGATGACTCTTCAGAATAACTGAGGAATTTCAGGCTGTGCTGATGATATCATTGGATCAAATATATTAAAACCCCCTTTTGACAAAACATTATAATTATATTTGATATAACATTATAATTAGTATGTGTAATAATTGTATTTATACACCTGTAATTGAATTAATCATTTTTAGAAAAATATAAACTTTTGATTTTTGTATTGGTAATTTCATCCCTAATATTCAAAAATATAAGACAGAGATTTGACAGGAGTAAGTAATTTTAAATACATGTGCTACAAAATAATGGAAAGAATCTAAATTAGGAAGTTTTATGACATATTTAGGCGAATATCATGTCATCAAAGACATGACCAGTTGGTATAACCCAAACGCTCCGAATTTACTGAGGCATATAATTTTGCACATCAATGTTCCAGTTGGCATATGTGTTTTATCTCCAACCCATGTTTAATTTTAAACCCATGTTCAGCAGTGGGGCTTGTGCCCTCCTTGTTATTTGGCTTCTTTGGGATGTTTGAATCTTTCTCAGAAGGGGAAACAAAATGGATACTGGAGGTCAATGGAAGGAGGGAACTGGGTAGAAAAGGGGATGAGGAGAAGGGGGGAAAGATCACATGTAAGGAGAGCAGGGGAGAGAGAAGGGGGATCGACAGGGTTGAGGGGCAATCTCTAGGGCATGCCAGAGACCTGGGATGGGGAGAGGCCTCAGGGTGTGTAAGGTGGTGACTCTAGCTGAGAATCCCAGCAGTGGTGGATAGGGATCCTCAAGTGGCCACCTCCTGTATCCAGGCAGGACTCCCACTGGAAGATAAGGAGAGCAACCCACCCATTAAAGCCTTTGCTCCAAAGTGTGTCCCGCTTACAAGGTGTGCACAAGGACAAAGAGAGAGCAAAGACCCAGGGAATGACAATGAAAACAGATGCAGAGACTCACAGTCAATCATTAGATGGAGCTCCTCCGGGAGTCTTATTGAAAAGTTGAGAGGATTGAGGGACAGGAAGAGGACAGGGACTCCACAGGAAGACCAAGAGAATCAACTCGACTCTCGAGAGCTGCCAGAGGGTGAATCGCCAACTAAAGATGGAGCCCCGGCTGGACCTAGGTCCCCTGTTCATATGTAGCAGATGAACAGCTTCGTGTCCCAAACAACCGGAGCATGGCTGTCCCTGAGCCTGTTTTCTGCCTGCCTGTGGATTTCACACACCTAAAAGGATTGCCTTCTCTGGCCTCAGTGGGAGAGGATGTGCCTAGTCCTGCAGGGACTTGATCTGTGGGGATGTGGTGGTGGTGGTGGTGGTGGTGGTGGCTGCCTTGTGGTGGCAGTGGTAGTATTGAGATCCAGAGGCAGGGGGTCTCTCCCTTCTCAGAGAGAAGAAGGGGGAATGAGGGAGGACTTGCATGGGGGAAGGGATATTGGGAGAAGAGGAAGAGCTGATAATGGGTCCTAAAGGGAATAAATAAATACGTTACAAAAAAATAGAGGTGAGGCTAGACTCTTAGGGGTGATTAGGCAGTGAAGGCTCTGTCCTTCTGGATGTATGTTTGGCTTGATAAAGAGGTTAGTGGATCCACACACCTATTTCTTCGGACCTGTGAAGGAAACACTCACTCCTTGCAGAGAGTATTGCATGAACTCACGGCTAGACTCTGACCAAACACAAAACTTGTCCTTGGACCTGCTCCCCTCCAGGACTACAGAGAATAAATGTCTGTTGTTTATAGGTTGACTAAGCAGTGTCGGGTATTTTGTTACAGTGGTCAGTGCACTTAGTCATAAAATTAGTACTCCTGTAGGTAAATATTCAAATGTTTGATATCATGGAAAAGACCAGTGAAGATAGTGAAAAAAAAAAAAAAACCCTTCTTCACTGCCAGTTTAAATAGAAACTAGTGTAGCCATTATGGGAATTATGATAACAGTTTTTTTTAAAAAGCTAACAACACTGTTTGCTTAATTTTATAATTAAGCTGGATAATCTGAGATATTCACCTAGTGTTAAATTTTCAGGTTGTTAGTACAATTGGAAATAAATCAATTATTAAGTATGATTTCAATTGCACTTACAATAGCATTCTGCACTTCTTATTATTTATACATTTGCCCTTTAGTGTTAGCCTGTGCATTTTCAATATATATTAACCAAAAATTTGTCTTTCTTTTATTCAAATTACTCTATCCTGTTTCATGGGTAGTGCAAATCCCTTGTAAGAATGTGTCTCCAACTCATTTATTTCTGCTCAATTATGGTGACATCAGTGATTTGTCATTCCAGACACTGATGTCCTTCATCGAATAAATCCACAAGCCACATTCATTTTGAACATTGTAATAGTCATTATCTTGACCCTACTCAATTTATTATATCAATTAGGAATAAGAAAAATAAACTAGATTTTTAGCATTTACCCACTTTGAGCCTCTCTCTCTCTCTCTCTCTCTCTCTCTCTCTCTCTCTCTCTCTCTCTCTCTCCTCTCAGAAGTATTTGTCAATGTTAGACTGAGTTGTGACCTTATGGTGACAGTTGAGCATTTACTTCAATTCTCAGATTCTTTGATCACTGAACAGAAAACAGATGTTACAGCAAACATGGCAGCATCTGTTAAGAGAATCCTAAACACACGAATGAGGTTCTGGGTCTGGGGTGCAGACTGAGCATCTCCTTCTCTTTCCTTACACGGGTCCACATATTCTGTCCATAACATTTTCCCCTTTGTACTGCAGAAACAATTTCTTGTAAAGAAGCATCTTCAATGTGCACATGTCCAACAGTATTTCTTTTGAACTGTTATAAAATAATTTCAATGTGTATACAGTTCCAAGTTGCCAAGTAGTTTTGCCTCTCAGTACTTTATGCCCTTAACTTCTGGTTTGCACAGTTTATGGAGAAACATGTCATGTAAGTCTTGGCCTTCCTTCCCTTCTTGACTTCAAACATCCTGCTGAACACATCCTTCTTTGGGATTACCTCTTTTTTTGGTTGTGGTACTCAGATTGTTCAGGTTTGTGTGTGTGTGTGCATGTGTTTATGTGTGTGTTTGTGTGTCTGTGTGAGTGTGTGTGTGTGTGTGTGTGTGTGAGAGAGAGAGAGAGAGAGAGAGAGAATTAGAATAATAACTACTCTGGTTTTTATCTGCCACACCAAAAGAACCTAACCATGTCCTAAAGAACATGTTTTGGATATAGTTGTATTATATAGGTTTTATGGTTGGGTTCTAGATTTGTATTCCTAATAGGTGTGTAGGATTAAGTAAATATAATTAACATATTATATATATCTTTTATAAATATAAATATTTATCATATTTCTTTGGACAATTGTTATTTTCATTTTTTAACTCTTTGGGAATGAAAAGAGTTAAAATTCATTCATTCACACTGTGGATTATTTAGATTTTTATACTTTTAAGAAATTCCTTAATGATCATTCTTTGCATTATACTGGCTATGGCCCTAGAAACTATTTTATAGCCCGTTTTTTGGCAGTATTCTGGGAGAGATAATCTGACCCTCCTCTCCCAGAAGGAATAATAACTTATATGAGATGCCGCCTGGAAAGTGCTGAGTCAGCATATTAGGGATACTAATGTATCCTCATGTAAAAAGGAAAAACTTTCTTCACAAGCGATGGTATCAAGTATGAATTTCTCTCACATCCAAACATAAACTTGTATATCTTTTTCTTTATAAGCATTAATCTCATGGGCCATATTTATATTGGATTTCTCTCATTTTCCTGTTGACACATTAATACCCTGTCCATTCTGGCTGTTAATCTTTTTGTTTATATTCATGGTACATGGAAGAATATAAAGTTTTATATTTCTTCATTTCTCAATGTTAGCATCTATCATGTTATACAAGGAATATAATTGCCTGTTTCTTTGTGGTAATAAGTCTATATTTCATCTGCAAATTAGCTGCTTCTTTAAGTCAGTTACAGAATCATAGACCTTCCCTATAGGTAAGAACACATTTTGTTGAAGGATATAAAATTGTTTCAAATGTATGTGTGTGTATGTGTACATGTGTGTCCTTGTGAATATGCACATGTGAGAATGTGTTATGTATATATGTATGCATGTATGTATATCTGTGTGTGTCCATATATATATATATGTGTGTGTGTGTGTGTGTGCATGTATATATATGTGTGTGTGTATGTACATGTGATGTGCATGTGTATTTTTATGTGTGTGTAAGTGTGTATGTGTACGAGTTTGTAACATGTGTTTTTGTGTATATGCATGTGTAGGAGTACGGTCATTTATCTCTGTGTGTATGTATGTGTATCTGTGCATGTGTGTGTCTCTGTGCATATTTGTGTATATATGTGTTTATTATATGTGTATATATATATATGTTCATGCATGTATTGAGTGTTTTTGTGTGTGTATATGTTCATGTGTATAGATGTGCTTATGTGTGTATATGTGTATGTTATCTTCTCGAAGAGATCAAGAAATTTAATGTTTTGTCTCTGTGCATCAAAAATAGATAAATTTTTCCCTCAACATAATTGTTAAATACCCCATTCCATCCTTCAACCAAAATACAACCCAAGCCATCCACTGCAATTCTGAGATTCCTCTGTCCCTCAGCAGAACGTCCCTCATTCAGGACCGTTTCCCATTCAGCATTCACAGCATCTGGTTAGACTCTCGTTCATCTTGCTGCAGGGGAAGTTCATCCTTCTTAGTTGCCTCACCCTCTGCCCAATGTTTATTTGGTTCTCTCAGTGAAGCAGGTACCAGTCTTGCATTTTGACAGGGGAAAGTTGAGTGGAGCAGGTCAAGATGTCGGGGAAGGTCATTCCTTCATCCCTAGTCCCTTAGGCTATGCCTGTCCTTACGCTTGCAGCTCTGGGGTGTCACACACCCTTCTGAAAGTGCATTTAATCCAGGCCAAGATGCCACAGTAGATCCAATAACTGCACTACTCAAAACAGTGACTGGGATTTAAAGATGCATCCGTAGCACATGATAAGAATTAATCCCAAGTCTCCAGTTAAAGTAAGCCATTGACTAATGCTGTCAGGCTACTCCTAAGGCTAAGATGCTCTGTGCGTGCTCTACAGTTTGAGTTGGAAGATCAGCATACCCATACACAGGATACATATACAGGACATACATACATAGGATAACATACACATATGTATACATGCACATATACACATACACATACATACTCAACACACACATGTACATGTATATGCACACATAACAAACACACATGCACACACACACACACACACACACACACATACTGCTTCTTTTTGAATACTCCAGAAAAAAGAATATTAGGACTACAAGAATAATTTATAAAACCTACTGGAGATATAACCAAAAAGTAAACAGTACCAGCTTTTATTTAATATTTTAGTATATAACTATAGGCTTTCTTATGTGAAATCTACTACTTTTGGAGACACTTTCAAAAAAGTAGATAGACTATCTTCATTAATTAAAACGAAGATTTAATTAATCTTTTACAATAATTTTCTATAACTAATAGAGAAGTTGTACTATGGAATTTGAGATTCTTGACATTAACAATTGTTAATACTAACACAACACGCAAGAAAATATATGTGCTTGCCAATTAAAAATTTAAATATTATACCTATATATTAAAATCATTCTTCGTGGCAAAACTATGTCTTTTTGTTTCTCAGATCTGTTTCACATCTCTGAATTTAGCACAGACACTCCACAGGGCTTCTTCGTATGGGTAGCAGTATATATCCTTATAGTAATGAACATTAAATTTTATTCAAATGCTATATCAACATTACATGTAAAGAGTCATAAAATATCATTTTGCAAATAGTTTATTGCTGTTTTAAGTTTGCTAATTCAAGTTAGAGGAAAATATCCCTCTCAAAACAAATGACGCCGAATCAACTGTAATGTCTATCAAATATTCACATTAGACACAAAGCAATCCCACAGCTAGAAAACAGAGCATTCAGTAAAGTCAACATTGGGTCAGCTTAATATTAGGCATAAGGCTTAGCCAAAGCTTGCTCCCTTGTGGTGATTGGCGAATCTCAACACAGCTCTTGTGTGTAGTCACAGGAAAATTTGGAATTGCATGAACCCCATGGCAGGAATTTACAGGAAAACAAAGCATGAGACTGCAGAATTCCTTTCACAGTGTTGCTCTTCATTTATCTGACACTCCCCCAGTTAATGTAGCCGCCAGCAGCTACATGTAAACTGGGTTACCTGTTGAGAGAATTTTGGGGTCATAGGGAAGAGCGGCGAAAAGAAAGTACGGCTAAGTCAATGTTCACTGATCAAAGCCGTAAACTTTAATGGCGCCAGACCTTATAACAGTTCGGGCAAACCCTCCCCCCAGACTCCAGGCTGAGTTCCGGTGGAAGTTGTCTAGCTTCTCTTGGAGGTCTTCGTCTTGACTGCTCCGGCAGCTGGGTGGGTCACCTGTTTAATTCAGGAATCCCTATACCAGGAAGAACAATGAACTTAACCTTTACTACGTGCACTCCACCCTAGGTGGAGCAGGATCCTGGCTAACTGGGAAAAGTTAACCTTGACCAAAGTCAAACTCTGACCAAGTGCAAGACTGCCCCAATATGGCTCTGTACATGTCCTCCCTTTTTTTATTAATTTGAACACGAGGAGGTAGAAAACAAGTGGATAAATATCCTTCATAAGAAGGCGGGCCTTAACCAGGAGGGGAAGCATTGACCGTAATTCCTCTTAAATATTGTATAACGTCTTTTTCAGAGGAGGGGTAATAGGCTCCCTTATTATTTTAAGGACAGCCTCTCGACGTTAACCCCTATGCAATTAGGTGTACTTCCTGGGGACTCAGAAGCAGAAATTCACCTCCCCATGCAGTGCTTTGCCTCGCACGTCTCGCTGGTACCCATGTTTGTTCATAAACAAACACACATAGATCTGAGTTCTATGTGGCTCCCTCTTTGGAGATCCACTTGTGTAAGTTTTGAAGCCAGGGGGGTCTGCAAGTGTCTTTAACAGACATGTAATCTCTCCATCCAGGTGAGCCTGGGTGGAGACAGCCAGTCTGCTTAACAGACAAGGTCAAGAGTTAAAGGTGGAATAGGATTAACTTGTCCCAGAAGTATCCAATTCAGTTGTAAATTAACAACTTTAAGGACCCAAGGCTTGGCCTCTGAGGTGGGAGAGGTAGCCTTGTGAATCAAGAATTAAGCTGTTACTTCTCAGGAAAAGTGGAGACTATATGTTAAATTAACACAGCTGGCTGAAGATTGTTAGCCATCTTCAAAATTGGAATCTTCAATATTGGAATTATTTCTAGACCAGTCTATGGTTGAGTCAGCTGAGCACAATAAGGAGAAGAGTCATTTTAACTCTTCTCAATTAATTTTTCCTAAGCTAGCATAACAGTCTCCATGTTCTGTCCCACAAAGTCTAAAAGCTTGAAGCTAGGCAATTTATCTAACCTGGGACATTTAACAATTGAGGTAAGTCAAGAACATATACCCAATATAGCTCTTATGTTACCATGGTCTGGGCATTCAGCAAGCACAGTCAGCATATCTTCTGCAGCATTCTGTGGAAAAAACAGAGGACATGCCTTCTCCCCCAATATTAAATCAGGATCATGGCATATGTTAGTAAGTGAATTCCTTCATTTCACCTAGACATCAATATGTCTAATTACAAGATGTCATATACATTTAGCAAGGAGTTTCTTGGCATCTAAATTTTAAAATTTTAAAATTTTCTTAAAAACATGTAAGCATAATTTAAATTATATGCACAGGGACACAATTTCCCCTCTCTTCTTTCTTCCAAGAAGATATTGTTTTATTAATTTAAGTTGGAACACAAAGTATAAACCATAACATAGGCAATAACTATATAATTATATAAAATATAGTTGCTTTTTCTGTTAGAGCAGTTGCAACTAGACAGCCTAAAAATGAATCATTAGTCACATGTACATATTTTTTTAATCTTTTAAATTAGAAATATGAATATCATTTATCTGTAATAACTAAGTCCTCTAGGATTAACACCATTACGTGGTAGAGGTAGAAATTGAGGACATCAAGAACAAATCATTATAATTTGATGTGCACAAAATATAAAATTATTTCAAATACCTAAAGGACAGTCATTTAGAGAACATATCCTTTGTTCTTAGAAATTTGAATCACATTTGTATAAACTGTAGAAATTAAGAATTAGCAGTATTAAAAATGGACCAATTTTAAGCAATTATAAACCATGAGCTATGTATATCTACTATTATTAAAAGCTTGACCTTTAACATCTTAAAAATAGCTGCTATAGCACCCAATTCAGGTATCTGTGTTGAAGCAGGGAGAAACTTAAAGGAATAAACATGTGATCTGATAGTACAAATTATCTTTTGGATAACAATTATTAATTTTGCCTAAAAATGCTTGCCATGTAATAGATCAACCATTAATAATAAATTTGATTGTTGCTTGAAGCAAGGAACAAACGTTTCCTACCTTGAAAACAGAGGTTTAAGACCTTCTGTGGCAAGCTTAAAATGAGGTAAATAAGATAAAGCCAATTAATATATCTTAACAACCTTTGAAAATCATTTACCTAAAAATTCTAAAAGTCTATAGGAGCAAGGGCCTGTAACAAACATTCTATGAACATTATACACTGAAAATTTTAAGATCTTAACTTCTAGTATTGAAACAGAGACAAAACACTTTTTCTCACAAGACATAAGGCGGTTAGCCATTCCCTGAGGCAAAACTTTCTAATGAAATTGTTTTGTTGTCTCTTTAAAATTAGAAGCAAATGCTTTTATAATTATCAGAATGTAAAGCAAAAAACCAACCCTTTAAATTTACAATAATTTTATAGGGAGTAGACAGGCCAAATGTTAATGCTTTTATAGCCTCCTTGACCTTTCATAGATTTGAACTGCATTTTAACCCACACCTGGATAAGTCAAAAACCTTTTTTTTTTTTTTTTTTTTTTATTTGCCCTAGGATCCACCTTTAGTCCTTGGCAAGGACTAGACCTGAGCCTTTTAACTAAGACCAGACCCAAACCTGCTAGGACGTTTTCAGGATTAAACAAAAGAAACCTGTAATTCCATGGTCAAAGGAACCTACTTGATATCAAATACATTTCTACAGAGATCTCCTTTTTAATCTTGGAGGGTTAAATTTTGCTCCTACCATTGTAGCCTATAAACTTGTGGAAAAGAGGCAATGGGCCTCTAAAACCCATAGCTGTATCACTCTTAAAATTATCTTAATTACAAAATGTTAAGAATTATGAGCCTGCAAACTGAAAACTGTAGCCAATGACACACTGATTTTTATTGTAACTCAATGTTTTCTTGCAATATTAGAGCACAATTGCAATTTTGGAAGCAAATCCCAATTTTAAACAATCTATTTTCTTTAAAATCAATGGCAAACACATTTTTACAGCACAAGGTTTGTCTGCCAGTGTAACTTATTAAAGAGACATTATTTTAAATCTTAAAATCCAATCTCCAGGCCAAGATTCACACAAAACACCATGCCAATTTAGGAGCGTCCCAAAGGCCTGTATTTCCTGGATTGCGTCATGCCACGTGTTCAAAATGGCGACTACCCTAAACTACCAGCCTTAACCATCATGCCACGTGTTCAAAATGGCGACTACCCTAAACTACCAGCCTTAACCTAACTTTTGTTAATAACATTATACCTTTTAAATCATGTGCAGTGACTTAAGCCAATACTCTATAGTCAAGACATGCAAAATATACCTTTAAATCCAATTATAAACAAGAACAAAGCATGAGTGGCGTTAGGCCACGTGTAGTTAGTTAAGATGGCTCTAACACTGAATTACCAGTTTTAAACTAACCTTTTCTTAATAACACTATACCTTTTACATAATAACCAATTAATTTATAACTCTTTAGTCAAGAAATGTAAAGCCTTATATCATTAAAACCAATTAAAAACAAGTATAAAGCGACTACATGAATTTCACAAGCCAAACCAAAGTCTTCCCAAATCTCGAGGTTTCTGGGCTTTAAGAGCGGCTTTTTCCCCAGCCATGTTTCTGTCTTGGGTGAGTGAGCTACGCTGCTGCAGCGTGGCTTTGAATCAATCCCCACACAAACTGTGGCTAGCTCAAAAGGTTACCAGCAGATGTAATCTTTACCAATTTTTTCTTTTTAACATGAAACAGTCATTCACACAACGACACAGAGAGGACATAAACATACACATAGACAGACAGTCGGTGCACCGGGACAAACACGGAAAGATACACAGAAAGTTAAGCGTGCTTGTTAAGCAATTGCATCCATTTTCCTCTTTAAACAGCTCTTAGAAGCTGTGGACATATGCCTATTTTTAAAAACCCCTTTCTTTTCGCCGAAATCAGCTCTTACGAGCTTTGGGCAAATGCCTACCAAATTCCTTCCCCATATTTCCCTATCTTATCAACCCAAGCAGTCCTGCGCTGGGTCCACGCAGTATGCTTGAAAAACTGTATCCATTCCTGCACTCACAACCATAGACACGAATTCACTAGCGCTAGTTTTGCCCTCTATGTTGCTTACCGTGCGGACACCATTAATTTTCACCTTTTTCTGCGAAGCTTCGCTGGATAGGGCTACCTCAGGAAATTCTCTCGTGCCAGGTCTTCCCACGTTCAGGCGCCACTATGTAGCCGCCAGCAGCTACATGTAAACTGGGTTACCTGTTGAGAGAATTTTGGGGTCATAGGGAAGAGCGGCGAAAAGAAAGTACGGCTAAGTCAATGTTCACTGATCAAAGCCGTAAACTTTAATGGCGCCAGACCTTATAACAGTTCGGGCAAACCCTCCCCCCAGACTCCAGGCTGAGTTCCGGTGGAAGTTGTCTAGCTTCTCTTGGAGGTCTTCGTCTTGACTGCTCCGGCAGCTGGGTGGGTCACCTGTTTAATTCAGGAATCCCTATACCAGGAAGAACAATGAACTTAACCTTTACTACGTGCACTCCACCCTAGGTGGAGCAGGATCCTGGCTAACTGGGAAAAGTTAACCTTGACCAAAGTCAAACTCTGACCAAGTGCAAGACTGCCCCAATATGGCTCTGTACAAGTTAAACAGAAAACAAGGGCACATTGCCACTGCTGTGCAGTTTTTATGTATTTATGTCCTTATGTTCAGATGGAGCTACAATTTATTTAAGGAGACAGCACTTTAATGGCAGGGTTGGGAGTTTATAGACTTTGACTTTTATTTTTTTTTTCAAAGATGTGCATTTCATTGCTGTCTCGTTTTGGAATGTAACTAATTAGTTTGAATAAAGCCAACTGGTATGTTGATTTCCTTGAAAATCAGAACACTATATGCTGCTTCAATTTTTTTTTTTTTATAGTTTCCATGTCTGTTTTATGTACTTACAAATGTACCAATCACTTTGATTTGTTGCTGGTTGTGGTGGTTTGAATAAGAATGGCCCCCATAGGCTCATAGATCTGAAGGCCTGGTCATTAGGGAGTGTCATTGCTTGACCAGGATTAGGAGGTGTGGCCTTCCTGGAAGAAGTATGTCACTGGAAGTAGGCTTTGGGGTTTCAAATGTTCAAAAGGCCCAGACTTACTCTCTCTCTCTCTCTCTCTCTCTCTCTCTCTCTCTCTCTCTCTCTCTCTCCTGCCTGCCAATCTTTATGTAGCTACCATTCCAGCACCATGTCTGCCTCTGTGTCACCATGCTTCCAACCCACCACGATGATCATAAACAAAACCTCTGAAGTTGTAAGAGTTCCCATGCTCATGATGTCTATTCATGGCAATAGAACATTGACTAAGGTACCTGTGATGCGGCTGACCAGCAAGTAAATCTCACATATGGATGTTGTTAAAACTAGATTACTGATGTCGTGTTGCACTTGCAGACAGGAGCCTAGCATAACTGTCCTCTGAGAAACTCTACCAGTAGCTGACTGAGACAGACACAGATTCTTGTAGTCAACCACTGGACCCCTATGGGATAGTTGGGGGAAGAATTGAAGGAGCTGAAGGGAATGGCAACCCTATAGGAAGACCAACAGCATCAACTGACTTGGACCCCTGGGAGCTCCCAGAGACTAAACCAAGAACCAAAGGGCATACATGGGCTGGTCCACGAACCTTGACACATATGTAGTATAGTACTGCCTGGTCTGGCCTCAGTGGGAGAGGATGTACCTAATACTGTAGAGACTTGATACCCAAAGGAAGGAGGATGTAGGGGATAGTGAGGTGGAGGATGGGGGTGGGGGTGGGGTATGAGGTACACTCACAGAGACAAAGGGGAGGGGGATGCTGTGAAGAACTCTTGGATGGGGGGACTGAGAAGGGGGGCAACACTTGGAATGAAAATAAAACAATAAAATGAAAAAAAGAAATTCAAATCATTGATACATTAAAAAGATACAGCATTTTGAAAAAAAATAATGTTTCAGGGTAAAAGCTATGTCTTAAAATTTAAATACAAGTAAGAAGTTCGCCCTTTTTTTTACAACCATATTTGGTTTAAATTTTCCAATTAGTTGTCGTGGCAACACAAGCATTATTACTTGATGTGACTATTTGGACAGGAAAAATACTTGTAAGTGAGGTTTTCCTCTATGATCTACAACAAATGTTTCACTGCGATCTCTACAATTTTAAGTAAAATTTATGTGGCTTTTTTTTCCTCATTAAATTCTTCTAAGATAAAGTAAAAATGATTAATTCCAAATTACCTCTGGCATTACAAGATTGCCATGATTTGTGCACACCTATTTGAGCTGCAGTAAAATCACCTAGCAGTGTCTCTAGAACTGTCTGTACCAAACACTTCAACTAGCTAACACTGCTCTACAAATGTGAAGGAAAATTTTTTTTACATACAAGAGTCTCAGATTACAATAAAATTTTGATAATAAGCAATTTAGCTAAAACTCTTAAAGGTGACTTTCTTTACAATATATTCCTTTTGTCTGCAAGAAAGATAATATTTAGAGTCAATAGTTTGGCTAATACGGCATTTTATAATTCATTGAACATCCTAGAGATTCACTTGCTAACTACCTTTTCTGCTTGAATTACTTGACCCTTGAAATTTAAATATAGTTTTTTTTAAAAAAAATTTTACAACTTAAAACATACTTGACTCTATTTTGTGCAATAAACTTGCAAGTGAGTAACATTCTGTCCATATCAGTAGTTTTGAAACCACAAAGAGTGGTCTTCCATGTTCATAATAATTGTCTAGGAAAATAATCCAGAATTGTAAATTTTCCAGCCACTCCTAGACTAGAGACATACAGTGCAAAACTCAGAGAGTCAGTAGAATCAGTCAGTTATGAACAACTAAAATCGTACAGTCACACTTTTCCTGGAAAAGTAATTAAATGTGTTAGGAAATCATATCTTAAAAGTATAACTCTCGGATTGCTAATGGAAAAGAAAGTTGCATGAATTTATTATATAGCACTAACGTTGAGGGTTTATGACTGGGAAAAAGGAGAGGAGGAAAATATCTAACCTTTGACCCTGGCCACTTAGTTCCGATCATAAAATGGTCATATTCAAAGAAAAGGTGTAAAGTCTGGCAGTCCTGCTTTTAATTAAGCCCTCCTGTAAGTGGCTAATCACTGACATTTGATCTCGGGTTTTTAGTGCAGAAGGAATCCAAAAGTCCCACTTTGTCCATTCCAGCTCAGAAAGCATGAGAAATGTTCAGAAATAATATATAATAGTGATGTCTGCTCTGATACAATCTATAAATAAATCAAGTCACCTAAGTACAAGACTGAGACAATTTTAAGAGTGAAATACCAAACCAATTGTGTATCAGCATTATTATTTTGCATATATCCTTTCAAGTACACTGAGGTAATATTACAACATTATATTTTCCTAATTATGCCCACACACTGAAAGGATCTTAATTAATATTGGTTCTACAGTTTCACTCTGGTTTTCCCCAAATGTTTCTTCTAATGAAAGGAAAAGCTAATTATATACTGCTTAAACTAATCAAGCCTGAAAGTTCCTTATCTGTCTATGTAAATAAAATATTTTCACATTTTTATTTAAAGTGTAAATGAAATCCCCTGGTGGAAGAGTGTTTTCAATTAAAAAATTAGTCATGATTTTCCCATTCCTGTCTACAGTGGAGTGACCATATCTGATGAGGTGTCCTGTCATAAATAAGTATAAATCTGGGAAAGCTATTTTCTGTTTGGGACAACAGACACTGCAGGACAGAGACCACAGAATGAACGGAATGTCACAAGGTGACCCCAAGATAATCACAACATTTGATTGCAGGTTCATGTTGATTCTAGCTCCTAGAAGTGAGTTCAACTAGAACCTAGTAATCTAGTGGAATGAAACAGTAAGAGATTGTGGTTCTCTGGTGCCAAGAAGGGTAAATTTCTTAAACAAGAAACAGAAAAGAGTTATGACGGGAGGAAGGCTCTTTAGACATCTGTATGGGGTCTGGTAAGACACTTCAAATATCTGCCTAAGCCACAGACACTGCTTTACTGGGGGGTGGGGGCAGGGGGTGGGTGAGAACTCCTCGTCATGCTATTGAAACAGACAACTAGATGTGTCTAGCATTGAAACACTGAAATTGCATCCCTCCATGAGCACAGATAGTACTGAACATTCTTGCTACTGATCTGAGACTTCATAAATGCCACTGAGCGGGCGTGTGTGTGTGTGTGTGTGTGTGTGTGTGTGTATGTGTGTGTGTGTGTGTGTGTGTGTGTGTGTTTGTGTGCATGTGTGCATGTCTGTGTCTGTGTCTGTGTGTCTCTGTACGTAATTGCTTTCACAGGTGTCAAGAAATAGCTTCCCTTTACCACTATGATTTTCCTCTGGACAAGATTCATGGTCCCTCATATTCTGGGTAGATATTTAAGTCATTAGTTAAAGGATTTTTGGGGGGGGTTTTGTTTGTTTGTTTCTGGTTTTGTTTTCCTATGCAGGAGGGACTAATTCAAAAATGCAAGAAAAAATAAAATACAATTTCATGTACTCAAACTTGTTTGAGATTATTCCTTCTGAAAGCTGGTATAGAAGCCTACATTTTTTAAGTGGAAGCCTATTGGTGAATGAAACTTCATCTATAAAAGAGCCTACGAATGTCTGACAGCCAACTGAAAAACATATGCATTCATCTTACACATAGAGCAAGAACGATTCTTGCCATCCCGTCGTATCCTGAGATTCTACTGCATTCCCAAAGGGAACAGCTCCTCTTACAAACCATAACAAGAACCTCCATATGCTCTGCTGCATAAGAAGCTGCATTTATTCGATAAATACGCTTTGCTTTTTCAAAGAGAATTGTGCTTAGCTCTAGCTCATGAGAGACTGTGGAGCAGAGGCCGGAAGGGAGTAACTGCCTTCACATATGACATGATCAAACATAAGGAAGGCAGCTGCTTGTAAGAAACTAAAATTTGAATATATCTCAGCGTCACTGATACACTCTGGTTGCATGTGAGTCCGTGACTGAATAAATTAATATGATTCAATGTTCATCCAGTAATGTGAAGGAATATTAACTTCAATTAATATGAATGTTTAGGGTTTGAAGTTACCACGGGAGAGAGTGGAAAAGCCTTGATTTTAGTGTTGCATAGAAACAGAAACAGAAAATAAGAACAGTCCTTCAGTTCATGTGAATCAAAGGATTGAATCATATCAGAACAAAAAACATGATTTATAAGAGATTACTGTTCAGCAGAATTCCCTCCTGAAATATACTTAATGACTGCAAATGCAGAATTCATTGTTTTTAATTGGACTTTTAATCATTAAACATTAGAAAATAAAACCAATTCAGTTAAATCTTTTCTTTTTTAAGAAGAAAAAGGAACAGTTTTTTAGTATGATATCTACAAGTGTTTACAAAAGCTGGGACAACTCTTCATTGTTAAATTACAGATTTAAATTACAGATTTTTTCTTTTACTTATAGATGATTTCAACAACACAATTGTTTTTGTTATTCTCTTATTTTGATACAGGCACCCATTCTGTACCCCAGGCTGAAGTGAGGCTCAGTATACACTATGTAACAAGGCAGGCTACGAAAACTGCATCTTCCTGGATCACCCCCTCCCCTTAGCTGGAGAATACTGGTGTTTATCACAATCTCTGGCTACAATGTTTCATTGTCTGATTCTATATTTGTTTTCTAGACATTTCAATATGTATTCAGCCATTGGAGAGTAGCTAAATCACAAGGCCGGCTGCATTTTATCAGAGGAGCTACTGTATTTCCTATTTGTCTCCAGGAGGAAGTATTGGTGTGTGTACAATTTATCCAGTAGATAGGACCTCATTCTCTCTATCAGTTTTCTGATTTTCCCTTCTTTCGGCATGTACTCTGGCATCTGGTTCCCATCTCTGATGTAAGATGGCTGCATCACACTTTCTAATGATTTCACCGCAGGCCTTTAGAATGTGTGCTGGAAGGCAAGAAGCAGTGGAGCTGGTTTCTCCCGGGAGTCTCTGCCTTGTGTGATACAATGTTGCTTCTTCAAGGTCCTGGCAGCAAATCGCTTCCATTTTCTCAGGTAACCCACTGTGACTTCTTCATTTTGCATTTATTTGTTTTCTACCTCAATATTAGTTCACTAAAATAACATGTGTTTTTTTCCCCATGAGTTAAATTACATTCAGAAGGATGCAGAAGGATGTTACTGCAATCGCACGTAGGTGCTGAGAACTTCCTTTTTCCAAGTCAGCATCACCTTTGTTCTTTCACTAAGGAACCTGAAAGCTGGCTGGCTGCTCAAGGGCGGTGCATCTTATCGTGGATGATAAAAATTTAGAGCCTTAGTGTTACTCAAAATTAACTGCCACTTACAGTCATTGCTTCTTTACATACTAAGCCTAGACCAAATATATATATATATATATCACTGTCTTCTGGATGTTTGTTGCATGCAGAAGCAAGCCACGTGGTATCATTTGTTATGACATAGTAAATATCAATCCACATTGCAACTAATCTACACGAATATTCCATTTCTTCTCTATTCGTTTCTCCACATGAAATTATTCATATTTGAGCATCCATAACATATTTTCTTTATTTAGTCAAGTTGATAGACTGATATAATTCTGCTTTATTCTGCCATTATAAACATAACTGCTATCGACATTGACATATAAATCTTTTATGCATATATATATACACACACACACATATATATATATGTATATACATATGCATATATATACATAATTTTGGAGAGTATCTTAGAATGAACTTAATTTCAGGCTGATGTGAAAACTAAAAAAAAAATAATATTTATAATTATAGCATCAGAAGATCTTCCAATGTTGCCATTCCTTGTGCTATACAGTCCCATCAACCATGTAAGCCTGGGAGGTAAAATTGTTTAAAAGAGTGGAACTCACAAAGCTACTTCAAACACATTGTGAATTAAATGCATGCTTTTATAAGTTGTACTCTATATTAAAGTCATTGAAAAGGTTTTTAGCTTTTATTGATGGCAGGATCAATATTGAGTGTGTTATATAAGTATTTTGTAATGCACATTTTAAAATGGTTTGTAGAATAATTACCCATCAGCACACATATTAAGTACTCCATTTCATACACAGGTTATCTACCAGTGAACAAGTAAATCACATCTCTATCTCTCTTTCTTCTGTGCTCTCTCTCCCTCTCCCTCTCCTTCTCCCTCTCCCTCTCTTTTTCCACATACATATACACATATACATACACACATACATACATACATATGAATATATATATATACAGATACACACACACACACACACACATACACACACACACATAAAATATTGTTGTAAAACCAAAACCAGAAAATGAAGGCAATGATTCATTTCACATGAACTGAAGGATTGAATCATGTCAGGAAAAGACATAATTTATAAAAGACTACTATTCAGCAGAACTCCCTCGTGAAAGGTATTTCATGAGTGGAACTGTGGAACGCATTGTTTTTAATTGGCCAATTAATCACAAAACATTAGAAAATAAAAACAATTCAGTTAACCAGCTATCAATTTTTCTTCAAATCAGAGTTTGTTAGTATGATATCTAACACTATTTACAAAAACTGGAACAACAGCTTATAAGTTAAATTATAGAATATTTTATTCTTTGATGGTTGCAACATTACATTTCTCTGTGTGTGTGTGTGTGTGTGTGTGTGTATGTGTGTGTGTGTATGCATATATACAAATATATAAATGTGTATTTATATATTATATGTGGTATTCAACATACATACAGACACATATATATTGTATTCAACACATATACATTTGCATAGCTATTATTTGATTACTACTACTGCAAAAACACCCAAGTATTGTTTAAACATTTTATTTAGGAATTACCTGAGAAGCAATTCCTCAGAAACTGGTTGTATTGTAGTCACATAGAAGTGCTGCTGAACAAGCTTTTCAAGAAAGTTGTCTGCGTGGAATTTCGCCTAGAACTTGGTCAAGCCACAGACCAGGGTGTTCACTGTGACATCTCTAGCATTGCCATCGATAAGCAGACTTCTTACTCGGAACTTTTGACTCTCATGCTGAGCTCTAGCTTTGCTTACAGCCTACATCCAAAAGACCAATAATCAGATGTCCCTGTGACATGTCATAGCCTCTGTTAAACTCAGCTCTGTTTCATGGCTTGGGATGAGATGACAAGAGAGTTCTGTGAGTTTAGTTTTTAATTCAAAAGAAGGGAAATCTCCTTCATGGGAAGACCGTCAAAGAGTAGATTGATGTTTTGAAAATTCTTGACACATGCTTTAAAATTTGACCAGTGACTGGATTACATCTTACATACCAAAAAGACATATTCTAGACTCTAGGATCAAGAACCTAACCTGAAATGGTCATGAGTGGACACTAGAATGGTAGAGAAGTGGGTAAAATCCAAAAGGGTGGGACCTGAGGAAGAAGGAGCCCTGGATACAGCAGGAAGTGTCCTCTGATGTATCTATTGAGGACGCTGAGAGATCACTTGGTTTGTGCCTCATCTTGTGAGGCAGGTCCTGAGGAAGGAGTGTTTGTGATTTGCAGATTAGTGACTTGGAGTAAGTGGTGGATGCAAGCTGACAGCTCTGTGTTCTGCTCAAGATAGTTCTCTCTTACAGACCAAAGCCCTGTCGGTCTTTTATTTGCATAAGCTACTTCCTTAGAAATTGCATATCCGTTCAATCATTTACCCCAAGTACCCTTTTGATCATTCCATGAATCAGCATTTTATGACCTTAGCCCCTTGATGCTAAACCCAGAGCCACATGGCCAAAGCTGACAAGTTCTGCCGCTTGCTAGAGCTGGAAAATGCTCGCCCTTGTTCTGTTACATTATCACCAGCTTTCTGTTTTCCATCTCCTTCACTGCCTAAGCTTGGCTGTCATGGAGCTCGCTCTGTAGACAGACCTTGAGCTCAGAGGTCTGCATCGCTCTGTCTTCTGAATGCTGGGATTCAAGGTGTACACCACCACACCTGGACCTAAGCTTTTCTTCACCTACCACTTGATCTGTCCTTGGCTGTCCTTGAACTCAGAAATATGCTTGCCTTTGTCTCTTGGGGGTTAAAGATGTGTACCCATGCCTGGGCCTAAGCTTTTTAAAGTCACCATTCCTCAAAATCTAGATCAAAAGCCTATGTCTTCTGCTCTCAAAATCTGGATCACAAGTGTGCCCTCCATTTCTGGATTGTAGTCCATTCCAGATTAAAAATCCAAACTATTCCTTGTTGATCCACAAATGTAAACAATAATCTTAGCTGGGTGGGATCCTGCCCTGAGAGCACCACTCCTTTAGTATCTTTATCTCCTGTAATATCTTTCTGACAAAGCTGGATCATTAGTGCAGCTGCCTCTGTTCTTTCGGGTCTGTGAAGCTCCTCATACAATTCGTATTGCATCTTTATATTTTGCATAGTTGAGAAATTCTGTTAAGAACCCATCTTACATTGATTTATGATTCTTGAACTCCTGTTTTCAGAGTTCTTTCCCACACCCTTAAGGACTACCCAGAAGGTGACAGCATTACCATTTTGCTGAGGAACACCGGACATATTCTTGATTCCTGGAATTGTGCGATTTCTGATTATCATTGAGTCATTAACCTTGACAGAGAGAACATTCCCCAAAGAAGGAACATAAAGTAAAACATACACATTATTATATAAACAAGCCTTATGCCTATAGCAACTGTCAGCACTCAAGAAGACCCATGCCCTGCTGGCTCTGCTCCTGGGGTGAGACTCTTGTTACACTATCCTTTCCTCAGACATGCCGTACCAGGCTATGTGCTACCACATACATACATAGGTATGTATAGTCAAATATGTAAACACCTGTACTTATATTGAGCCAAAGAATAGTTAATGATGAGTGCTCCAATACATTTCCTATGACCATGACTATTTCAGCTTCCTCTCTTCTATGTAAATGCAAATTCTCATGGTGAGGCAGCTTGCAGCCATTGTTATTCACAATCACTGGCTGCTAGTTGCGTCAGTTACTCAATGTGATCATATAAGGACATGCGAGAATCACTAAGTTGTAACTCCGCAGAAAACAAGGATTGGAATGAGGCACTGTTTCTTTTGCCTTGATTATTTTTTTTTCCATTTTTCATCTGACAGTCATTTCCTATTTTCCACATTAGCAGAATCCCACAACTTTTTTCATCCCTTCCAAATGGTAAACAATTGCTCATAAAATAGTTGAAATCTATTCCTCAAATCTTAATACCACATGTTTAGTATTTCTTACCTGGAGCACTCTTTTGGCTCTCATCTCACAATCCATCTGTGTACAATGAAAATTGGGATGCAATTTAAAAAATAATTGACTAGCATAATGTATTGCACAACATCATCATTTTGGGCTATTAAAAACCCAGAATGCTTATTAATTGTTTATGAGATCCTGATATATTATTTTATCCCATTAAGACATCTCTGTACTTATGTAAATTTTCTTCCACTTTATCTTACAAAGCCATTTTTATGGTATGACTTCCAAAGCTCTAAGAGAAATAGTGTATTAGTTCCAGGTTGTCAAGCCCCAAATCCCAATCACCCACCCCGTATATATTTTCTAGTTGGCTAAACAAAGGAATAAGGCATATGGAATTCTTTGTATTTCCTTTCCGAAGTAACTTCTGAGCTTTTGAGGTCATTGCTGTCAAGCAGTGTTCAAAGGTTGAAGAGTAACTTATTCACTCTGCAACTGTCATACATTCCTAAGGGGTTTCAACAAATCTAATTTCAGTCCTGTCTGGTGTTAGTCACTGAAAGAAAAGCAATTGTACTCGATCGTCTATAAGCATCACAACCATCCAGGTCCACATACAGAAAACTCCTTTCCATTGGTTAGTTAGCAGACTTGATGGCTCAAGGTTACCTGCAAGTATACAGAAAGATGAAGAGAACCATTGAAGGGCCTAAATCTGGAGACTTAGAGGCAGCTCAATAGCTGACTTTTTGAGAAGACCTTTATAGTATGGAATGAAGCGTATTTTTACCGATGTGTTGCAAGGTAGCTTAGCTTTTACAATTCCAGCCCTGGTAATTATGAAGCATATATAGGTCTTAAAGTAAACTTGTTCATGTTATCTCATTTAATATGATGGTCATATTTTAAAATGGTGATGTTAAGTATTCATTTTGTACAGCAGTTGCAAATCTACAGTAATGATTTAGAGACACACGGAAGGCTCAAATCCAGTACCGAGAGAGATACAATTAGCAAGGGAAAGAGCCAATATCCTGGCCTACCTTTCTTGTCCATAATAACCATGCCACACTGAAGGATGTCAATGTTGGTTGTAACTCAGAAGTTACCACAGTTTTTAAGAACACTGTCTGCAGTTGAAGTACTGGAGACTATAGTAGAAAGATGTTAGTGTCTAAACTTAGTTTTCACACATTCTGACTGTAAGCACATCACTACTTCTTTATGATTGTTTGTACATTAGACTAAAGTGTACTTTAAAGAGGTAAATATATTTGATGAGCTTAAATAATCACCACTGTTTGATATCACTGTGGCCCGAGACACTAGTGTCAGGCTGCACAAGCTGGACCCTTTAGGATGGTCAAGAAATAGCTACATTAACCAAGTGCCCTTCCACCTAATGTTTGGTGAAAGGATGAAAAATAATACAGCCTAACTCCAGCCTTCTAAGGAGCCCCAAACTCTTCATATTCCAGAGCCCGCTCTTTGTGCTCTTTTTTAGAAACTAGGTAAAAGGTCACATTCCAGAGCCCGCCCTTTGTTTAGAGCTAGCAAAAAGGCCTTGAATAGGTGATCCTGGCCCCATAAGGTAACTGGAAATGAGCTAAGCTTATCTTGCTTCTGTAAACTGCTTACGTCATTACTCCTATCCAGGGGGTTCACACAGCTATAGACAGCCAAGAAAATAGGAAACTAATTGGTCCACTGAGTGCGGGCTCTGATAATTTAAACTGATTGGCCTAAAAACTATGGAGTGGTACAAATCGATTGGCTCGCATTTCGTAGGCTCTCCATGCTAAGAAATGATTGATTTGTGATTCGCGGGCTTTGTCATAAACTTATAAAAGCTGTTGCAATTCGGCCCTCGAGGTCCACAGTCCTCTAGCCCTGCGTGGTGTACGGCTGTGGAACCCAGAATTCTGGAATAAAGAAATCCTGTTATTGCATCGAGACCATTTCTCCCGAGTGATTTGGGTGTCGCCTTCTGAGGCGTGGGGTGCTGGGGCGCCCTGGGTTTTTTGGGGTCTTACATTGGAACTAAAAATTCATTTATGCTAATAAACAAGTAGGTTATCTTAGGTTCCTAGTCAGTAAACATAATCCACTTCAACTAAAATATCCATCTCGCCACCCTGGAATGTTCTCACATGAATAGAAGGATTACAGCACCAATTCTATCATCTCAAAGGTACTGGTAATGCCTTTTGCGAAGACAGCTTGGCAATCACAAGGGCTTTAGCTGACAACTCAGTCTTTCATGCTTGACTTAACCCTACTGTCCTTGACAGTTCAGGATCCAGATCCCACAGGGTGCCAGTTCCATCAGAAGGCTTTGCCCTATTCACCACTTATCCCCTGAAGACTGTTTGCCTCACAGCAGGGTGTCGGTATTTGTATAAATGCATCTGAAATGGACCCCCTTTTCTTACTCCTTCTCTTCATTTAGAAGGTATTAATCCCCAGGGGAGTTTCCGTTCTCCCTTGCAAGGGTCTCTCAGGGTTCTTCCCTTTAAGCCTGAGCTTCACTAAGCATCGAGGGTAACAGAAGAACAACAACAAGGGTTTCCTCTGTCCCGAATTCATCACAGGCAGGTTCAGACCCACGAGGGGATCGCCCTTCAGCCTTTCATCTGTGGAGGGATGTACACGGTTGCCGACTGGCTCAGTTCAGAAGACTCCTACAGTTTCAAAGGCTCTATGGGAGCCTTCATTCAGAACACGCTCGTCTTCTCTTTTTGTCCTCATTAATTTATTTATACACTTTACATCCGGACCAGAGCGGCACCTCTCCGACCTGCACCCAAGCCCCTTCGCCCATGTCCCTTCCCCCATTCTCTCATATGTTTCTCCTCTGAGAAGGGGAAAGCCCCCTAGTAAGTATCATGCCACTTTGGCACATCAAGTCACTGCAGGAGTAGGCACATCATCTCCCACTGAGGACAGACAAAGCAGCCCAATTAGGGAAATATCACTCACAAGTAGGCAACAGATTCAGGGACAGTCGCTGTTCCAGTTGTCGGGGGACTGGTATGAAGAGAAGCGGTACATCTGTCATATATGTTCGGGGGTGGGGGTGGGGGGCTAGGTCCAGCTTATGCTTGCCCTTTGGTTGGTGATTCAGCCACTGAGAGCCCCACAAGAGTCCCGGTTACTTGACTCTGATAGACTTCTTGTGGAATCCCTATCCCCTCTGGTCCCTCAGTCTTCCCCCAACTCTCCTACAAAACTCTAGGAACTTCATAGAATGTTTGACTGGGGTTGTCTGCTATCTGTTCCCATTGGCTGCTGGGTGGAGCCTCTTAGAGGACAGTTATTCTAGGCTCTTGTATGCAAGCATAAGAGACTATTACTAATAGTGCCTAGGATTGGTTCTCAGCCATGGGATGAGTCTCAATTTGAGCTGATTATTGGCCAGCCTTTCCCTCCATCTCTGTTCCATCTTTGCCCCTGCACATCTTATAGGCAGGACACATTTTGGGTTGAAGGTTTTGTGGGAGGGTTGGTGTCTGTTTCCCTCCTCTGGGAGTCCTGACTGGCTACAGGAGGTGGCCAGTTCAGGGGCCATATTTCCTACCGCTAGGAGACTCAGGTCACAGCCCAGAGTCATCACCACTTCCTAGGGCCTCGCTCCTCCCCAGGCCTCTGAGCAACTCAGTGGTGGGATGAGGGTCAGGTATCTCTAGGATGTGCCAATCCAAGTTCTTTACTCATAAGTTACATGTGACTTTAGAATTAAGAAAACCGGTCAGACAGTGAGCTTTAAGGAGTGCTATTTTCATTCTGCTTGGTATGGTTTCAGGATGAAGCCAGATTTTAAAAAATCATCTGTTTGTACATTCTGCACACAAATTTTGGTAGTCCTTTAGAAAATGGCTTATTGAAGAAACTAAAGGGAATTCAAAAGAGATTTGTAGAAAATCTGTAATTTGATTTCTGATTAAGGAGGATTGGCCAAGTATTTAAATTGTGTTTTGAAAGCGGCTTCTGTTTAGATCCCAAGTTATTTTGACTTTATCTATCTATCTATCTATCTATCTATCTATCTATCTATCTATCTTTTTACCTAAGAACATATCCATACTCTATTTATCTATCTATCTATCTATCTATCTTCATATTCATAATTATATCCATATATATCTATATCCATATCTATATCTATGTCTGTCTATGTCTCTATGTCTATATTTAATCTATGTCTATTGTATAGCTATGTCTATGTTTATGTCTATGACTATGTCTATATCTATGTCTATATTTATATCTATGTCTATATCTATATCTAATCTAAGTCTCTATGTCTAATAGACATAATATCTGACATTTTGCATCTTTTTTTATGTCCCTTCCTGTCTCCTTATCTTCTTCACTCTTCTGTGCCCATGTTTTCTAACTTTAAATCTATATTTTCTGGGGTAATTAAATCCTCAATTACTACTGAGTACCAGGTCCATAGTTATAGATATATTGAAGAAATTGGTTGCCTCTAAGAACCAATCAATGTGTTGAACAGCTCTTGATTTTTCAGGGATGGTGTTGACTTTTGTATTGTTTACTGTTAACTTAAATAATATATTTAATCTGTATAAAGGAGAATCTTGTATTTCCTCTGATAATGGGCTCATAAAAAGATTAATTGTCTGCCATCTGTACCTTTGCATGTCTTGCAGTGATACGTGCTGAAACCTCTGTTATAATCACAATGACATTCTGTAGCTTCGAAACATTTAACAGCTGAAGAGTTCTCACAAATGCAAAATTCATTTCATGAGACAGCTGTGAGTGACTTAGGCTCATGCTGGCTTTCAGGTAGTAATAGCACAGTCACAAGCAAGATAAGTAGTCACTTCCCTCAGTAAGAGGCCAAATAAGAATGCATTTTAGGGATATATAGCTAGAAATTATTCTCTAATAAATATTTTCTTACTGAGAAAATATGAACTTCAGAAGCACATGAGAGTTCTGAAGAAAAATTTGCCACGATTTGTTAAAGACTAGATAAAGTATGGGATGTCAGACACATTGATATACTTCAATGGGTGTGTTTATATGTAACTAGATTACCCTTATTTAAGCAAGAGACCTTATTTTTTATCCTTTCCCTCTAAATATGAATATTCCTCAGTATAAGTAGGGCAGAATTTGCATAAAGTCATCCTGTTTTCAATTACACTCCATGCATTGCTTTATTTTATTTTAAAATTTTAAAGTGTTTTAAAATTTCATGCACGAACACTACATTTGCAACATTTTTACCCTTCTGTCTCCTCCTCATCCAACTCTACCCTTGAACTCCTGCTATCTCGCTTATGCATGTCCTTCTCTATTGAATGTTGCTTGTATGTACAATATTTAGGGCTGAAAACTTAGGAATGGATAACGCATCAGGAGATTCCCCAACCCCAACCTGTCATGGGTTGTCTGTAGCACTTCATATAACATGGGAAAGATACAGAGCTTTTACATGTAACAAGTAATTGTTGATGAAGCTTTAAAATTGCAATGTGATCATTTTTGATATCACGTTTGTTGGGCACTGGCATCTGGACGTCAAGAAATTTTACTTAAAAAAAGGAGTATATTGTTAAATTGTTGAAAGACCTTAAAGCCTTGCATCAGTTAACACAGGGTCAAGAGCATCGTAGCAGCATGGACTACGCTTCACAGGCTTGAGTGACCAGGGATGTGGGGCACAACGGGAAGATGAGTGACTCTAAGAAACACAAGAGCTAGGTTAAGAGATAAGAGTTTTTAGAAATGTTGAACAGGAGTGAAAATCATGGAAAGACTCTACTTCCACTTGAAGGTTTTTGTTCTTTAAAGAACATGGTGAGAAATGTAGCCTTTAAAGACATGTTCCCCTGAAAGGAATTCCAACTAAAGAGGTAGATGACAGCATGGCTTATGAAAGACACTGGTTTATAACCCATGCACTGTACTCTTTCAACGTGTATTTCTAGAAAGGAACAATGGGCAAAATATTTCTCAAATACAAGAGAAATATCCAGATTCTGTGTCATTGAAAGAACACTTCTGAAATGAAGCTGAACATTCTCTAAGCCTTATGTATTATGGTCTGTGCTAGATTCAGCCAAGCTTTAAAGCCTTGTGCGGTGGTGTGGTGGTTTGAATATGCTTGGACTAGGGAGTGGCACTATTAGGAGGTGTGGTCTTGTTGGACTAGGTGAGGCCTTGTTGGAGTTGATGTGGCTTTGTTGGAGTGGGTGTGGCCTTGTCTGAGTGGGTGTGGCCTTGTTGGAGTGGGTGTGGCTTTGTTGGAGGAGGTATGGCCTTGTTGAAATGGGTGTGGCTTTGTTGGAGAACATGTGGCCTTGTTGGAGTAGGTGTGTCACTGTGGGTGTGGGCTTTGAGATGTCTTGCTAGCTGCCTGTAAGCTGTCTTCTAGCTACTTTCAGAGTAAGAGGTAGAATTCTCAGTTCCTCCAGGCCCATGTCCGCCTGCATGCTGCCATGCTCCTACCTTGATGATAATGGACTGAACCTCAGAACCCATAAGCCAGCCCCAATTAAAGGTTGTCCTTTATAAGACTTGCCTTTGTCATGTTATCTGTTCACAGCAGATACTAAGACATGTGGTTTGGATAAAAATGACCCCTGAAGGCTCATAGCTTTGTTTTTTGTCTCTAGTTGGTGGAACTGTTTGGGACGGATGAGGAGGTGTGATGTTCTTGGAGGAGCTGTGGCCTTGTTGGAGGAGGTGCTTCACTGGGGGTGGTCTTTCAGGTTTTTAAAAGCTTATGCCAGGCACAGGCTCAGTCTCTCTCTGTCTCCTACCCCCCTTCCCACCTCTCTCTCTGACTGCTGATCAGAGATGCACTCTCCATCACCTGCCTTCCTGTCTGCCACTATGCTCTCCACCTTGATGCTCATGGACTCATTCTTTGACACTGTATACAATCCCCAACTAAATGCCCACCTTTGTTTGTTATATTGGTCGTGATATCTATTCATAGCAGTATAACAGTAACAAGGACAGCTTCTATTTAATAGGTGACAATGTTAAAAACAAGCAAAAGAAACTTGTTCTAAATACTACCATTTTATTTTCAGACTCCATTTAATCATAGGCTGAAGCTAAATTCAAAGTCCCAGCACCCAGGGAGCTGGGGAGGTAGCTGAACAGCTTCTGTGTAAGAAAACAGTTGTCTGAGTCCAGACATCTCAAGGATGACATCTCCATCTTGCTTGCAGAGTCAAACTAAGTTCATGCTCCTAAGTCAGGCACCTACTCCTATCCTGATTGATGGAAACTCCCTTGCTCAACCCCTTATGTCAAAATACAATTGCACAATGCTACAGCCCACCCTGTTCCTCCTGGCTTTATGGCTTCATCCTTTTAAATGTGCTGTACAAAATCCCTTCAGGGTCACAGTTCAGCTCCCATGTCTGCTCTATGGCCCTGGTCAGTCAGTAGCAGCTTAATTACAACAAATTTGTATTGACCGGGTATTTGAGTTATACTGGATTTAAACTTAACACTGCAACAACAAAAGAGAAGATGACCTCAAGGTGTGTTATACAGAGGTCTTCATGGCAGCTCAAGCCATCCACATTAAGAATGTTAGATTTAATTGACTAACCCAGAAGAATAACAGTACCTAGAAGACTCAGGTTAAAGTAAATGAGAACAGGACTAGAAAAAAAAATATTCAGAACTATGCATAGTTTAAGTTTTTACTTTATTCTTTGAATTATTCAATTGTTTAAAGAATATACAACTTTGAAATGCATCTGGACACAAGGCTGGAAGGATGAGGCAGAGAACAGAAGTGGTGGGACCTGAAGGATCCTGGTCTAGCTGGGAATGAGTGCCAGGGGTGGGAGAAGGCCTTCTCTGAGGATTCTAATGAAACAGCTCTCTTGGAAGATCTTAGCTTGTGTGTATACTTTTGGGAGGGGCTTGTGCACATACATTTTATTCGGGGTGAACTATGAACCTTGGAAATTGGGAAAGACTTTTCAGGGTAAGTGTAAAATCATTAGCTGGAATGTACTATGAATGTCTCATTTATATGGCGAGGCATTCCAGGAATCCCAAGTATTTGCTGGGCAGGTTCTTATCAAGAAAGGGAAGAACTTGTAGGTTTGCCAAAAGGACTCCAATTTTCCCCAAGTAGAGAGTTTGGGGGGGTGGGTTCAGAATTCCCAGGGAAATCCTCCATTTTGCACTGAGCCCAGAGGAGCTATCCAGACATGGTAGACTGTAACCTTAGTTAGTAAGGTTTCCCCACATTCCAGGCTGCACAAACATCATATAGGAAGACATTCCTACAGCTGAGCTCAGGAAGGAAAATAGACCAGGAGACAACTGAAGTTACAATCTACTGTAAACAAGAGGTAGCTTGAAAAAAGTTAGGGATTTTTTTTCCTTTGTTTTATTTGCTTTTGATATGTCTCATTCTGTAGCTCAGGCTGACCTTAAAATCACTACATAACCTACACGGGCCTGAAACTCTTGGAAGTCCTCCTGCTTCAGCATGGGGAGTTCTGGGACCACAGAGATGAGCCACTATGCCTAGCTTTGCAAAATTACTTAAATAGACCTACCATTGTGACTGACACTGGCACATCCCACTGCCCACACCACTAAGTTATGCTAGAGAATCAGTGCCTAGGATATTCTGCGATCTCCAGCATCCATGGAGATTTGCCTGCAATGGAACATAGTTGTAAAAAGTTCTCCGTGATCTAGCTCTACTGTATACTTTCTGTTTCATGTGAAATCCAAGATATAAAACAATTCTTAAGTATAGATATACTGCCTCTGTCACTCATTGTGATCCATTGTCCTTGGGATGAATTAGGTGTTTTTTTTTTTTTTGTCTTTTCCTGTTTGATGACATCATTCCCAGTGAAGCAGGCACATCACCCATGTTGATATTTAGATGTGAAGTTGGGCTCAACTCCCAATGTGTTCCTGCTTCCAGTGGCTCAGCTCGTGCTTTCTACTACATGGGGCGATTACAGATGTAAAAGTTATGAGAGCATCTCAAAGACTCTGATTGTGCACCCCTGTCTTAGTCAGGGTTTCTATTCCTTCACAAACATCATGACCAAGAAGCAAGTTCGGGAGGAAAGGGTTTATTCAGCTTACACTTCCACACAGCTATTCACCACCAAAGGAAGTTAGGACTGGAACTCAAGCAGGTCAGGAAGCAGGAGCTGATGCAGAGGCCATGGAGGGATGTTTCATACTGGCTTGCTTCCCCTGGCTTGCTCAGCTTGCTTTCTTATAGAACCCAAGACTAACAGCCCAGAGATGGCACCACCCAAGTTGACACACAAACCCAGCCAGTACACCATCATACAAGATGATGAGTCAATGAACCCATTGCATTTGGTGCCTCACAGAGCAACAGCATCTCTCATATTCTGATGTGGGAATAGGAGAATTGTAAAGACAAGGGATGACTTGGCTTATAAACCAGAAGATGGGCAAGAAATACGGCTCCCACATTTCAAACTCTAAGTAACTAATAATTACGGAGCAGAGAGGACAGACTTTCAGCCCACTACAAATAGACTCACTGTGATAGCTATCTCTTCTCAGATCAGGACCAGAATGGATGGAGGCATTTTCACAGACAAAGGAAATGACAACGCTCAGTAAAGAACTTCTGTACAAAACTCTTGAATCGGAGGAATTATCCAGGTTTTTGAGAGGTTATATGAAAGGCACCCAGTTGCATTATGCAAGGACTCTGGCTTCAGCCATTGCTTGTGATTGCTGTGCAGTGGTTACGACAGCAAAGCTTACAGTGGTTTGGTGCTTCTAAATTTTGAGGAGGGTACTATGCATGAGCACTTTCTTGAGTGGCAACCACAAATTGTGCAGAAAGGGCAGTATAAAACTGGCTGGGATTTCAATAACTGAGGTCAGTTTGACATTTAGAGGCAGTGGGCTCGTTGACGTATGTCTGCATACTTTTGCATGATTTTAAATGCTAACCAAGCCACCAGCAATCAGAAAATCAAAGTGAAGCAAAAATAAAATTTTCCACTCGACTGAAGAAGATGATGATGGCTCGCACACTCTTTATTCTAGAGGCTATTTAAAGATTTGTTTTAAATAAGTTGAAGTGAAAGGAAATCAGAAAAAAAATGAGTAACTTTAAAAAGCACCTCAGAGGAAGAGGGGATGGGGCATTTGCAATGATTCATATACTTCAAGAAATATCCTCTGTAATTTGCTGCTTCAAACATGAACACGGAAACATCACCTCCACCTGTATCATTCCATATTCTATTTTTTCTGCTTAAAGGTTACAGAATTGCAAAATGAACCGAAAGTTACAATAATTTTCATCACTTTGTCTCATAAAAGTAATAAAATTAAGAGCAATTATCCAGCACAAAACTAAGAAAGTCCAATTTGATTACAGCTAGATACTTGTTTTTTTTTTTAATGTATCTCATTAAAATTTGCTTTTCTGTATTCTTTAGAAGAGTTAGGAGCTGAGAAAAAGAAGAAAAAGAAACAATAGGTGCTATATGTTAAATTTACCTGTGTGATCTGGGATAATTTTGTACGAATTTTGTTTACTTGCCTCTAATCTGTTAAGTTAGTGAATCTTCTCAAGATAGCAATATGTTAAAACTAAGATCTTTCACTTGATTTTTTTTGTTTGTTTTAGAAGTCAGATGTCGTAATCATATAAGCTACGTTCCATTCATATAGATTTGGAGTTCCTCTGCCTCTGTCAGAGGAACTCGTTGGAAGCACTCGGGCTTGGAGTACTTGTGGCTTCCTCTGCTTTAGAATAGCTAATTCAGAAGTGAAACTAGTTAGATTCTGAGATTCTTAGAGTCTCTGTTACTGCTTTAAAAGTCAAAAGCAGACATAGCCTTAGAATTGTCTCTGTGCTTGGGTGGCACATACGTGTACCTGCTCAGAGTATGGGCCAAACAGTCTGTCTCCACCCTACATTGAACATTATTTTTTTTTTTCTGTAAAAGGAGTTGTTGAAAGAATCAATCGATTTGTGGCCTGTTATAATGTACATATTAAAATTCTTTCAGAAGTTTCCTAAAGTAGAAACAGTTTAACACTTGCCATAAAAATTTTTCAGGGACCTGGAGCTATGTATTTAAGGAGGTTGTCATTGCCTCTGATACTTAAGAAACTGACAAGCCTGACATTTTGGGAAAGCAAAATTTAATGACATTTATTTTTGCATCAAGACTTCAGAAGATGTCTTTATTTACTAACCTATAAACATATTATTATATAGTATGTATTATGTATTATATACTATATATTATGTATTATGTATTATATACTATATAGTATATACTATATACTACATATTATATACTATATACTATATATTAACCAACATATTGTTGTGTTAATTTATTAATATTTTATACACACAATAATATAATATACATTATATAATATTATATGTTACTAATAATATATTGATATAGCAGGTAAAATATGTATTTATGGTACTTGAAACAAGATGTTCATCTTACATGAAAGTAAATATGCCAGGAATATTTGGAATAAACCCTTTAATGAAAGAAAAGCACACAGAGTAAAACTTTAAGAAATTGAATTAAACTCTGTAATATTATTTCAGGGCTAGGAAGAACAATGAGAACTCACTGCAGTTTGAAATTTTGATTTTGTTGTTACACATGTACTTTATAGAAGAATGTATCAATGAAGACCTGTAGGTCTGAGAACATAGAGCTACTAAGTTTACGGACTAGTAAGTTATACATCCAACACAGGATTAATATCTAATATAAATAAAGTACTAATAAAGTAAATATCCAGAGTATCAACTAATCAACACACAGGTAATTAACTGAAAAGTCATTGTCAAATGAAGGAACATACAAATGATCAATAAATTGAAAGTGTGTTCAATAATTCCAGCTATTGGGGAAAACCAAAACTGCTCTCTAAGGAGAGTTCAGTTCAGTCAGAATGGCTTCCGTTAAGGATTCTGACATCACATAGTGAGGAGGCTGGGGGAAGAAGCGTTACTCCCTGCTGGTCAGTGCAGACCTGTGTATCGCTGTGGAAGTGGATATGGTACTCAATCTCCAACTAAAATTAGAACCGCCCTATGGCCTAGCTGTGTCAACTTGGGTAATTGTATGAAGGACTCTGGGTTAACCTACCACAGATATACCTGTACATCAGTGTTTACTGCTGTGCTATTATATTATCTAAGCAAAAATATCAGGTTAGCTGTCTATCAGCAGATGAATGAATAAAGAAAAATCTGTCCCCCCTGCATAGAATGGGATTTTTAAAAAAGATTTATTTAGTTATTTTATGTATATAATACACTGGCATCATCTTCAGACACACCAGAAGAGAATATCAGATCTCATTAGTGATTGTGAGCTACCATGTGGGTGCTGGGCATTGAACTTAGGACCTCTGGAAGATCAGTCAGTGCTCTTAACCCCTGAGCCATCTCTCCAGCCCCAGAATGGGATTTTATGCTGGCAAAAATATTGAGAGTTGCAAGAAAATTGATGGGGATATAAATATTATGTTCAGCAACCGAAATCAGACTCGAATAAATACTGTATTATTCTCCCATACAGAACAAGAACTGAAAGTTAAATATAATTTGATATCTCTTCACATATAGTCTGTGTGTATGTGTGAGTATATGTGTGTTGAGTATGTGTACATGTATAAGTGTGTACATGTGTGTGTTAGTGTGTGTGTGAGAGAGTATGTGTGTTTGTGAGTGTGTGTATGAGTGTATGTGTGAATGCATGTGTGTATGAGTGTGTGAGCATGAGTTTGTGTGTGGGTGAGCATGTATGAGTGTATTGTGCGTGCATGTATGTATGAATGTGTGTGAGAGAATGGATGTGTGTGTGTTTGTGTATGTGTGTGTGTGTCTGTATAGAACATCAAATTAGAAATCAAGAGATGTCAGGAAGAGCTCTTTAGGGAGAGAGGAAGAAAGAGGTTAAGAGGATATTGTGATATAAAAGCAGAAGGGGAGGGTATTATGTAGGGGGAAGAAGAAAGCAGAGAGAGGCAAAGAGAGCAGTGCACAAGAGAGGCAAATTACAGTGCAGTCTAATGACCTGCATGAAATGCGATAAAAGTCCACTACCTTTGCATGCTATCTTAAAAAGTAATACAAATAAAACCACAACCTTTGCTTTAAAGAATCGTATAGTTATATATGATATTTAATACAGATTCTTTCTTTTTTTTTTACTTTCTCCTTAACAATTTGTAACAATTATCAACAATTAATTGTCCCATTTAATATAAATTCTTAATACAAGCACTCCATTAAATTATAGGTGAGCAAAGTGTCTACACCACACACCGAATTTGCTTAATATTGATCGTGCTGATTATTCAGACTCACTAAAATTAACCAGTCTTTTTACAAATGCTTTTAAATCTCACCAAAATGCCTACTTGAAAAGACACATTTTGAAGCATCTTTCACACTCTCTTACTAGACACTTCCCAAGGTTAAGGTAATAAATTCCAACACTGACCTGAGATAAAGGGTTCCTTCTTCATCCAACACTGTTGGTTCATTAGCCAATGAGCCTTTGTCTCCTCCTGCAGCCATATATATATATATACATATATATATATATATGTATATATATATATGTATATGTATATGTATATATATGTATATATATGTATATGTATATATATATATATATATTTTACAAAAAGCTATTCTATAAGATAAAATATGCACCATCTCTGTGGGACCCATTTGGATTCCGACTAGTATCTACCAGGTATCATGAGGTTTTTAATTCATGCTGTTCATTTATTTTCAACTGGCATTTCTATTTCTGTCTTCACACAAATGGCTGTGATTTAGGAGGTTCAATATCATATTAATATCAAGGTCAATTTAAAAACCAAAACAAACACAAAAATAAGCAAAGATTATTTTACATGTTGACAATTGCAATGAATTAATACCATTGGACTCATTCAAGAAAATGAAAAATAATTTTAAATTATATTAAAAGAAAATATTTGTGAGCTTTATCGTAAATATTATTCTTTGTAATGATAAAACATTAAAATTAGTAGACTTGGCAGTACTGGTATTAATTCATATATTCATCAGATTTCATTTCTATTTCAGCAAATTCATGTTTGTCTGAGTAATGAATATTATAAAACACAAGGTTTTACAATGTTATTAAATTTGCACTCTGTTAATCACATTTGATATTTTTGGTAATTAAATTGACTTTTATCAGTAGACCATAATTATGTATTTATTTGAGTAACTAATATTTGCAATAAGTAAGTACTCTATAGGAGCTAAGGTAACCCTGAAGGACAGATAAAACCTTATAAATCACAATCATACATATTTTATCCCAAAGATTTTAACAGGTAGTACTTCTTAGCTTGAAACATGGGTGCTTTTAACAAAAAGGAAATTAAAAATAGAAATTGTCAAGTGAAGTCTTTTTTTTCCAGATGATTTTGATCATTTAGACAAATAATAATGCTATATAATTGGTAATCTCATTATCTTCTCTCCATTGAAGGATAGGATATGACTTATTTAATTTAGCTGAGTTTCTCTTCCAATGCAGCAAAGCAGGACATGCTGCAAATATATCTCCTCCAGAACTGGGTATCAGTATGAAAATTTAAAAAGGAAAAGATTGTGCTGGGTTTCCTGGAATCTTCTTAAGGGTATACTTCATGAAAAAATATTATTTAAGAAAACCTATTAAAATTTGGTAGGAATTATGGAAGTCTACGGGGTCTACCCTGTTATCCGTTCCCCTATTCCCGCATTCCTGAAGCAGACTTGCAGCTGAAACACGGGGTTTCGTTATTACTACCTAATTGAAGCTAAGATACTAAGGCTGCAGAGCTTGGAACCTCAGCAATTAGGATCCAGGAGAGCTGCCTCCTTCAGAAGATAATCATAGGAGGGTTTGGCCAAGAGTTGGAGACTCAGTTCTTTCTCTAGACCCACCACGTGGTGCAGGTAGGGCACCTCAGTACTCTAGAAGTAGAATCAGGGAAAGATCCAGGCTAGCCTAAGCTACAGAGTGAGATTCTGTCTCAAACAAAACTCCATGTTTTTAGTGAAATCCAAATTTGATGAAGATACAGGCGAAAGTTGATAAAACACTCGTGTCCTCTTTAACCAGAGGCAACTGGGAACGGCAAGGAAGGCCCTGGATTGTGAGCCCAAACTTTAAACTCTGTGCTAAAAAAAGATCCTCTCTTTAAAGATATGAGGCTCTCAATGGACCGATGGCGCGCGTGTGTCCATTTGTGTGTCGTAACACTGTGGTGGTGGAAAGCTTGACATCGAATCAGAAAGAGTCAGAGTGAGACAAGGCAACACCACTGGCCTCTCAACATGAAGCTGCACTTCTAGGAGCTTTGACAACATCTTCATTTTGGGAGGACATAGAACTGATCAAAATATTCTAGTCAGTTACCAAAAATAAAAAAAAAAAATTGCACTAGTGAAAAATAATAAGAAAAGCTGGTGAGTAGCCGAGCCCAGAGAAATGTGACAGGATCAGGCACACACAGTTTCAGCAGCACGCAGAAATCAGGCACCAGACCACAGGACTTGAAAGGTCTAATGACTTGGGGAGGAAAGGAGATGCTCACACAAACCGCCTGTGAAAGGAACCAAGGCTGGATTCAGCAGAAAGTGATTTAAGGTTGCAAATTTAATACTCAAAGAGCTGAGAAAAAATGGCCAAAAGAAACCAAAACAAACAAACAAACAAACCCCAGAGTAGCACAAACTCTGAGGGTGCAATGAGGGTTAGCCAACTAACATGGAAATTAAGTGGCTTATTCTCAAATAACCAATCTCAAACGTGACAATAAATGAGAAAAGGCTTTCAGAGAGACAGAAGTATGGCAGCAATATATCAAAGCCTTTAAAATGGAGTCAAAGAAATGATTCGAACACAATGTTTCCCTGCACAAACTTGCTTTAAAGCTGAAGGCTAACAACATGTGGCTTGGTGTTTTACTGTGAGACACTGCAATTAGGGAGCTCAGGGATTGAGAGCAGTCACTCACCACTCCTGCAGGCCATCCAGGATCCTCCTGGCATCCATTTCAGGTCATTCACAACTATCCCTAACTCCAGCTCCTGGCACTACCCTGCCCTCTTCTGGCACCTAAGGACCCTGCACCCACCGGCACAAAACCAAGTACAAACACCCAACACTAGTAAGCAGCACATCATGTTATAAAGGATAGAAACCAAAACATAAAAGATCAACAAAATTGTCATAGAGATGCCTATCTTGCAATTATTCAGCATTGTATGACGTTACCAGACAGAGTAAAAGGAAAAAAAATTTAGACAGGAATTAACCATGCCTATTAGCAAATAATAACATGACAGTTGAAATCCACTTAGAGTGGAGATTTCTGGTTGTGTCATGTGATGCTTTCTTGAAGCTGACTCATGTGATGTTTTGCTGGAGCAGACCCATGAGAGGACATATATTGTTAGGAGCAAATATAAGTAGGACGGACGTAACAGACAGTGACGTCGAGTTTGCATTGCTTGCCATGTAACTCTTCCTTGACCTTTGGTGCTCCCTGATCTCCACTTTGTTGACAGAGGCATGTCAGAGAACTTCTCCTTGCCTTCTGGCTGGTTCTGATCACTCCTGCTGACTCATTCCGATTTGGCGGCGGCCTGGCTGTTTCTGCTGGATCATGATGCTCCTTGTTTGGTGACATATTTGAACTGGGCTACTGGTATACAGAGACTGGTACTGCTCCAAAGTATTACTTCTAAGCAGGTCCACATCCCCTTGTCCTCTTTACCAGCTTTCCTCCCCCCCCTACCTTTGGATAGTGGGCTTGAAGGAGCAGTGCAAGCATTTGAGAACCCTTATTAAAGTAGGTTTTGAAAACTCTAAGCCTACACCCACTGATAATTAACTCAAGGTTTTCCTTCAGAAGATAAATACTTAGAATTCCCATTTCCCATCATAAGCTTGTGACAAGCAATCTGAAATGAAATCCTGAAGGCAACTTCATGTACACTAGCATAGAAGGAACAGCATACTAAGTCAGGAGTTGAGCAAAGAAGATTAAATACTTTATTCTGCAAAGTTATAAAAATAAATTTATAAAAGAAATTCAAGATTCAAAACATTAAAAAAATAAAAACAGACATTAGCTGTTGGTACATCAAACTTTCTTCCATCAAGGCTCAGAGGATATGTCCTAAAAGGTGATAGGTTAATAGCTGGTGGATGGGATGAATCATTGTCCCCTGGACCTGACATGATTAATGCATCTTTCAACAAATAGCATCTGTGGTTTCTGCCATAAGACCTGAACAAGATCAAGCCAGTGGAAATTCTAGCATGGGTAGGAAAAGGATTTCTGAGGTTCAGCCCCAAGTCTAGGAGCTTTTTGCAGGTCATAGTTGCTGAGAGAGGAAACCTCACTTCTCCTTGGAGATATAGGTTACCCATGACCTACTAAGGAGCCCATGCAAATTTGCACATGCCATCAAAAATTGAATCTAGTGGGATGGTGATGATGATGACAGTGGTGTTGATGGTGATAGTACTACTGGTGATGGTGGTGGACATGAACGTGATGATGATAGACTGAATTTGGAAAGGAGATAGGTAGGAGGTTCACAATAGGCACTGGCTAAAGGGACCGTGAGGTTGAAAGGTTAGAACAATAAGCATTGTTACATACATGCAGGAAAATTTCAGAGGAATAAAAAGTATATATTTTAAAGTAGCTATCATATCACATATCAAAACTGCTAAAGCAACCACTTTGAATGGATTAATTGGCAAGGGATGGATTGTCGTAAAAGCATTTTTTCCCAGTATTGAATACAAAAATGGATTTATAATAATGTTCACAATTATGGCAGGTGACTTACTTCCCTTTGTTAAGATGAACTTTTAAAAGCTTTGTCTGTTGCCATGATTTGTGTTTCAAAGTGGCACATTAATTGGAGATAAGCAGAATCTCTATTTAATTTTCTCTTCACACTGAAATAAATGAAGTATAAATCCAATGTTTGGATAGTCTGTCTGTTAATGGTGCTAGCTCATTAAAAGAGATCATTTTAGTTATGTTTAAGTACAAAAAAAAATCACCATTTTTCTTTCCTCAATGAAAAATCCTTCTTCTGAGGAAAGTCTAGGATTTGAAATGGTCTTGCCACTGATGTCTCTTCGTCAGATTTTTATCCTGGTTTCCATCCTTCCTATGACTCTACTATCGCCCCAAAGGCAGGTTTTAAAATGTCAGTGAATATTTTATGCAAATTACACTTTAATCACCACATTCTGATTATTTAAAATGCAGCACCTAAAGTCTTATTTTTAGCTTACTATCTAAAAGGGTAAATGGTAGAACAAAAATGGTTTCTGGAAAAAACTAAACCAAGTCATACTACAAAAATATCTGTGTACTATCTTTGAACTCTGTGGTAGATTATTTCTGGCTAAATTTCATGTAAACCCAATATGAACTTTCCCTCTTTCCCCTTCATCTGATCAAATGTTAGGATCAAGAGATCAGAATGTTAGGATCCATTGAAAACTCACCTGTGACAACCTAGTCAGATGTTGAGCAAATTTCCAGCCAGGCCAACAAGGGCTGCACCATTTCTCAGTGGACAGGATGTCCTTGGCAAGGAAAGAGTTACATTGTGTCTAGAGTAGCTGGAAAGAGGAAAGAGTTGTTATTGTTGCCGGGTCAACCTCTATGATCAGCTTGCTGTTGGAGGCCTTCAGAGTGCAGGTCAAGATGCTTTGATGAAATTTTAAGGACATCACTTGTACCCGACCATAATGTATTGTTTAATGATAGAAATTTTGGAGATGTTAAATTGGACATTTCCTAGGACAATAGTTATATCAGGCAAATGGCTTATATGTAGTCATATTAATATTGAGGGAAAGTGTGAATTCACTCAAAATATTTAATCAAAACCGACACTCTTAAAGACAGAGAATGAGCCAATAGAATTGAAGAGCTCTCCAAAAATGGGCTTGAGTGTCCAGAGGGGCTGAGTCTAAGAGGCATACTCTGCTACCCAGCTGCTTTGTGTAGGTTTTATACTGTTATTTTCTTCAGTGTTTGACCTTAGGAGGAATATCACCCCATGGTGACAGCAGAGGCAATTTGAAAGTTTCATGTAGATGAGCATATGAAGCATTTCTGAATATTCCAAATTCACCCTACAGGCAGTGGGGAAATAAGGAGATGCAGGCAGGAAAAATAAGTTTCAACAGAAATGTCAAAAAAGATGACTATGACTGTAGGGGATTTAAAAAAATATAAGTCTTGAGACTTTATTTTTTTGCCTTTAAAATCAAGAGAATAAGAAGCAATATTTCTCTTCCCCGGATTCATTGTGTGTCACACCAGTGGGTGTCCAGGAAGCCAGTTACTAACCAATAGCAAACATCTCAAGTGTACAAATTAATTTCTCCCCATCCACTCTCGCTGGCACTTAAAACAATCCTTAAAATTGTGCTAGCATTCTCCATTATGATCCAGGTGTTCATATTAGAGAAAAGCAACTTACTTCCTGTGTGAACAGAATTTGGATACAGAGCCAAGGGAGATACACTGTATCCCAAGGAATGCAGATGTTTCCTGAGAAGAAAAATTTCCCTTTAGCAAAATCAGACTATAGCTCAGAGTAATATTGTCATTATGTGAATTCAAGCATGGTTGGAATACAGAGGAGATGGTGCAATATACATAATTATTAAATTTTAAAGACACAAATGTTAATTATAAATGCTGAGTACTGGTTTCTTTCCTGTATTTTCCTGTATTTCCTTTAGACATTGTAATTTAGTGCTGCATTTCTTTCCTACTTCTATAACAAAGGAGAAATGGTGACCACAGGAGGTTGTAACTGTAATGGTAATTCTTTTCCTTAAGATTTTGTTACTGGACACAGTAACAGTATTAACTATTTTTAGGAAGGTGAATTAGGAAATCTCTCTTCAAATATTGAACATTGGAAATGTTAAATATTATTTAATATTATTTATTTTTGAACATGATTCTTAACATATTTGTCAAGTAAAAATAAGCAGATAGTATCAAAAATTATCAGAATATTTTTAGATATACTTTTTAAAACACTCTGAACTGTAAGATAACAGCAACTATGTATTTTGAACAAACATTACTATGAAACACTCCCCCATCCCCTCCCCACACACCCAACACCTTAGATGCTAATTTAGGAATCCTATATCATTTGTCTCTAAATTCCTTTTCCCCAGTAGATCTGTGTCAAGTGTAAAACAGGGAAATTGTCGTTAGAGGTGAGAACAACAACAACAACAACAACAACAAACAGACGGAAATGTGAGCTCCAGCTACACACCACAGCAGACAGTGAATCAGACCAACAGGAAACCCTTTGGAGACCAAAGAAGCTCCTATACAAGATTTAGTGATAACTTCAAGGAGAGACTCAGACCTCCACTGACTCTTGGAATATAGCTACATTGAGAAGCATGGGGGCTTTGTAGCCAGGACAGTGGAAGAGACTTTGTGAGATAGACCTCGTAGTGGCTCACTCTCCACCGAGTGACTCTGGAGTCTGAAGCAAGAGCATCACAAATTCAAGACTAGCTTGTCCAAAAATAGAGAGAAGAGAGTGCCAAAGGTGTGACCATTGCATTGATGTGTGCCTTGAGTACACAGCCATAAGATAATAGTATGAACACCCCCCTACCTTCTCATAGTCGGCGGTCACACTTGACTTCACATTTGCCAGTATTCACGACTTGGCAAGCTCCGTGGTGGGAAACAATTTAAGCTTACATTATTATTTTGCTGTAGTACCATAAGTACTTGCAGAGGCTTTTCTTTGTAAATGCAAATGGAAATACCACTAAAGTGAAAGTTGGCAGAAGAACAGACGCAATGAAGAAAACCTTAAAACCCAAGCAAGGCACTGCATTGCTCTGAGAAGAGTGGGAGTCACATTTTAATGATATCTCCTAGGGACTTCTGTGCTGGGTGCACAGCAGCATGAGGTAGGGAGGGCTCATGAGGGAGTAAAGACAGCACACAGGATGTTACCTCTTCCCTTAGGAAGAAGAGCTGATGCCACCGTTCTACCCGGCACAGGTGACAACAACCACGGGAGAAACAAAAATGCAACAGGCACGCAAGACACAGTACTCGGTTGTCACAAGCCACCCAAGCACACAAGCCAGCACAGGAAGAAGCAGGAAGCGTGTGCCAAGGCTCAGCTTCAGGCGCTGCCGAAAGACCCGAGGACAGAAACGAAAGAGTAGGCCGGACAAACAAAACAGCCTCAAGAAAGGGTCTTTCCAAGTCTTATAGGTCTCATCAGACACAGGACAGCGTGTCACAAAATAGAAACAGAAGGAACCCTACCCAATTCCTTCTATGAAGCCACAATTACACTGATACCAAAACCACACAAAGATCCAACAAAGAAAGAAAGCTTCAGACCAATCTCCCTTATGAACATCGATGCAAAAATACTCAATAAAATTCTTGCCAACCGAATCCAAGAACACATCAAAATGATCATCCACCATGATCAAGTAGGCTTTATCCCAGGGATGCAGGATTGGTTCAATATATGGAAATCCATCAATGCAATCCACTACATAAACAAACTCAAAGAAAAAAACCACATGGTCATTTCATTGGATGCTGAAAAAGCATTTGACAAAATTCAGCATCCTTTCATGCTTAAAGTCCTGGAAAGAACAGGAATTCAAGGCCCATACCTAAACATCGTTAAAGCAATATACAGGAAACCGGTAGCCAGCATCAAACTAAATGGAGAGAAACTTGAAGCAATCCCACTAAAATCAGGGACTAGACAGGGCTTCCCCCTTTCTCCTTATCTTTTCAATATTGTACTTGAGGTACTAGCTCGGGCAATTTGACAACATAAGGAGGTCAAAGGGATGCAAATTGGAAAGGAAGAAGTCAAACTATCATTATTTGCAGATGACATGATAGTCTACCTAAGTGACCCAAAAAACTCCACTAGAGAACTCCTACAACTGATAAACAACTTCAGCAAAGTAGCAGGTTATAAAATCAACTCAAGCAAATCAGTGGCCTTTCTATACTCAAAGGATAAGCAGGCTGAGAAAGAAATTAGGGAAATGACCCCCTTCACAATAGCCACAAACAGTATAAAGTATCTTGGGGTGACTCTTACCAAACATGTGAAAGATCTGTATGACAAGAACTTCAAGACTCTGAAGAAGGAAATGGAAGAAGACCTCAAAAAATGGGAAAACCTCCCATGCTCATGGATCGGTAGAATCAATATAGTTAAAATGGCCATTTTGCCAAAAGCAATATACAGATTCAGTGCAATAACCATCAAAATCCCAACTCAATTCTTCACAGAGTTAGAAAGAGCAATTATCAAATTCATCTGGAATAACAAAAAACCCAGGATAGCTAAAACTATTCTCAGCAACAAAAGAAATTCTGGGGGAATCAGTATCCCTGACCTCAAGCAATACTACAGAGCAATAGTGTTAAAAACTGCATGGTATTGGTACAGTGACCGGCAGGCGGATCAATGGAACAGGATTGAAGATCCAGAAATGAACCCACACACCTATGGCCACTTGATCCTTGGCAAAGGGGCTGAAAACATCCAATGGAAAAAAGATAGCCTTTTCAACAAATGGTGCTGGTTCAACTGGAGGTCAGCATGCAGAAGAATGCGAATTGATCCATCCTTGTCTCCTTGTACTAAGCTCAAATCCTAATGGATCAAGGACCTCCACATAAAGCCAGACACTCTGAAGCTAATAGAAAAGAAACTGGGGAAGACCCTTGAGGACATCGGTACAGGGAGAAAGTTTCTGAACAGAACACCAATAGCATATTCTCTAAGACCAAGAATTGACAAATGGGACCTCATAAAATTACAAAGTTTCTGTACGGCAAAGGACACCATCAAAGGGACAAATCAGCAACCAACAAATTGGGAAAAGATCTTCACCAATCCTACATCAGATAGAGGGCTAATATCCAATATATATAAAGAACTCAAGAAGTTAGACTCCAGAAAACCAAACAACCCTATTAAAAAATGGGGTACAGAGTTAAACAAAGATTTCTCACCTGAAGAACTTCGGATGGCAGAGAAACACCTTAAAAAATGCTCAACTTCATTAGTCATTAGGGAAATACAAATCAAAACAACCCTGAGATTTCACCTTACACCAGTCAGAATGGCTAAAATTAAAAATTGAGGAGACAGCAGGTGTTGGCGAGGATGTGGAGAAAGAGGAACACTCCTCCACTGCTGGTGGGGTTGCAAATTGGTACAACCACTCTGGAAAGCAGTCTGGCGGTTCCTCCGAAAACTGGGCACCTCACTTCCAGAAGATCCTGCTATACCACTCCTGGGCATATACCCAGAGGATTCCCCACCATGTAATAAGGATACATGCTCTACTATGTTCATAGCAGCCCTATTTATAATTGCCAGATGCTGGAAAGAACCCAGGTATCCCTCAACAGAAGAGTGGATGCAAAAAATGTGGTATATCTACACAATGGAGTACTATTCAGCCATTAGAAACAATGAATTCATGAAATTCTTAGGCAAATGGATGGAGCTAGAGAACATCATACTAAGTAAGGTAACCCAGACTCAAAAGGTGAATCATTGTATGCACTCACTAATAAGTGGATATTAACCTAGAAAACTGGAATAACCAAAACATAATCCACACATCAAATGAGGTACAAGAAGAACGGAGGAGTGGCCCCTTGTTCTGAAAAGACTCAGTGAAGCAGTATAGAGCAAAATCAGAACAGGGAAGTGGGAAGTGTTGGGTGGGAAAACAGGGGGAGGGAAGGGGACTGATGGGACTTTCGGGGAGTGGGGGTCCAGAAAAGGGGAAATCATTTGAAATGTAAATAAATTTATCAATAAATTAAAAAAAAAGGAAGAAGAGCTGATTTCCCTTTCAGTACAGAACCCACTGGCTCCTGTGTCTTCACTCTATTCTCAACCTGTTCTAGAAAATTCCCTCTCAGCATTACTAAACTGTTTCTGGACATAGGTTGACTATGTATCAGGGCACTTTTATCTTTGAACCTAGTCACTTAAGAATAAAAAGGATGGACTGGAGAGATGGCTCAGTGGTTAAGAGCACCACCTGCTCTTCCAAAGGTCCTGAGTTCAAATCCCTGCAACCACATGTGGCTCACAACCATCCGTAACAAGATCTGATGCCCTCTTCTAGAGCGTATGAAGACAGCTACAGTGTACTTACATATAATAAATAAATAAAAAGGACCTGAGCTCAATGACAGGATTGTAGAAGCTTAGAGGCAGTCTATCCATTTCTAGAATAGGGATTTTGAGTGAGGGAAATCTTAATATTTGAAAGCAGATATATGTTCAACTTGACTGTTTAAAGAGGGGGGAGGATCAAAATTTGAAAAATTATCGATGTGCTAGCTTGGGCACAGATATTCATGAGTGTGAGTTCATTCATATTTACCTGAGTATTTGGCACTTGCACATAACTCCTCAAGCTACAATGGCTTAAGGATTTGGAGGTGACAAGAATCAGCAGGAAAATCCCTCTCCTTACTAAACCAAGGCTTTTAGTCCTATGCCTGGGTTTTAAAAGCCTGAGAGGTTTGATTAATATATTAATATATAATTTACAGTCATCACCATAAGCGCACAATGAAGGGTTATAGCTTAATGTATTTAAAGTAATACATTAATAAGATGCATATATTCATCTATAGAGAAGAGGAGGGAAGTATGTACTCTGCAGAATCTAATGTATGATTAGTTTAAAACTCTGTTGAGACAATTATAAACTTTATATAAGAAAAACAATAAACCGTTTCTGTCTCCAGGAAAATGTAAACAAGGAAACGGACTTGTTAACCGCATTGCAAGCAAATCGAATAGAGTCATCAGAAGCATTGCTTAGCTGACTCCGGATTTACATTTTCCCTTGCAGGGATAAGAAAAGCGATACTTGGAAAAGAATGCGAAGAGAATAATTTATATAATTAATCACAGCGCTCTGATCAATAGAGCGTCAGAGGCCATTTTCGATACTGAATAGAAGAACGACTTGTCGGATGTAATGGACTGCTTGGAAATCTATCCTACTGATTTAGTCCGTAAAGAAGCAGCCGGAAGTGGGGAGCTGGAGTGGGAGGAGGTATTAAAGGTGTGTCAATAATAAAGTTAAGTTTCAAAGAACAGCATCACCTTACAACACCGATCTGGGAGAGGCCCACGACCATTTACTCCTAATGGAATCGTGGTGATGTAGAGACCTGGCTCTATGCACTGATTTCCCTTGCTCCCAGCAGCGTTCCCCCTTGTGTGTCCTCCCTAGGACCTAGTCTCCCTGTAATACTGTTCCCTCTTACATTTCCTCCCCAGCTCCCCAGTCTCCCTGTCTTCAAGGCCGAATTTGCCAAGCTACTCCATAGGGATTTTAGATACAATGTCTTGGGAAAAATTCTCAACACTGCTGCAGTTTCCAAAGTTGCCAGGAAGCTAAATTACACGTGTTTTAATTTATAGAGTAGCTACTTTTGTTTTTTCTTTGTTCTTTCTGGATGGTTTTCATCTAAGGTATGAGCGCTCTCAAAATGAAATCGTTTATGGAGTTGAAAATTGGCACAGAACCAACCTACTCCATTTCTTGACAAATCGTAGTTGAGAAATATTACTTTTTATGGATCAATGTGAAATGAGGCTGTACGTGATACAAGTTCTAAGTATTCTTTCCTAAAGCTGAAAAGTCTCAATGTTTGTGTCCCTGTGGGTTTCTGAAGACTCTGAAGGAAAGCCAAAGTACTTTAGAGCAGGTGGTTGTTAGCTGCAAGGAGCCACTTAGAGTGTGGGAATCACCATACTGACCAATGGGAGCAAAGAACCAGACAGCCTGTCAGCAAACAACCAGAAAAATAACTTCAACATGCCAAACCATGGACTAACATGAAATATGCTCTACCACATATAAAAGGAAGGGTTTTCCACTGTCTGACCATTCTAGTTTGCTTTCTGTGCAGTAAAACAATGATCAAAACCAATTTATGGGAAGAAAGGGTCCATTTTCATGAAAGAGGTGTAGTCCATCATCAAGGGAAGCAATGGCAGGAACTCAAATAGGAACTAAACCCTGAGACCACTGAGGGGCACTGCTTATTCGCTTGTTTAGCTAACTTTGTTATACACCTCAGACCCACTCAACCTGCATGTGATCTTTCTGCCCACCATGTGCTGGGCCCTTCCATATCAAATAGCAATCAAGAAAATGCTCGCACAGACATAACTACAGAGCCATTCGATGGAGACAATTTTTAATTGAGGTCCTCTCTTCCTGAGTTATTCTAGTTTGTGTCAAGCTGACTAAATCCAACCACCACTCTGAGACTATGCCTACTGTCTATGAAGTAACTGTTAAAGCCTCTTTACAGAATATATTGGGAGCATTTGCCTGATTTATACCTCAGCCTTTTAACACAATGTCTCTTTTCATCAGTAAAGCTCTGTCCATAATCCTACCATGTCCTTGTCTTAGGATTCTTTAGAGTTACAGAACTTATACAATGAGTATATATTTATATGTGTGTAAATGTGTATGTATGTATATGTGTATATATGTATATATATGTGCATATGTGTATATGTACATATGTATAAGTGTATATGTGCATATATGTGTATATATGTATATAGGTCTATAGGTCTATTGTATATGTGCATGTGTATGTGTATATGTGCATAAATATATATATGCATGCATATATGTATATATATATATATATGTATGTATGCATATACATCTACACACACTCACCTATAGAGTCAGAGCTTGGAAGACTATGGAGACCTTAGAAAGAGCTTCAGTCCAATGAACTTTCAGACCTATGAGCATCTCTGAGTTTACTTTCCAAAGATGCTACAAATGTGAAGAAGTCCATTTAAAAGTCCGGCAAAGATGACAGCAGACCCCGTCCTGCTGATATCATGACTCACTGTTCATTTACAAATTACAGCATCATTCACAAGAAAGAATATACACTGTGCTATAGCTGTGGTGATTTGAATATGCTTGGCCCTTAGGGAATGGTCCTGTTTAGAGGTGTGGTCTTGTTGGAGGAAGTGTGTCAATCAATGTGGGGGTGGGGTTTGAAGCTCTGGTCAGTGTGGAAAAGACAGTCTACTCCTGGCTTTCTTTGGATGAAGATGTAGAACTCTCAGCTACTCCCACATCATGCCTGCTGACACTTCCACACTTATGCCTTGATGCTAATGGACTGAGCCTGTAAACCAGTAAGCCAGCTCCAGTTAAATGTTGTCCTTTTTAAGGGTTGCTATGGTCATGATGTCTCTTCACAGCAGCAAAGTCCAAACTGAGTCAGTCTTGGTACCTAGAGTTGGGTACTGCTGTTATAGGCCTGACCATGCTTTTGTTTGGAGGAATGTGGATTTTGGAACTTTGTAAAGCATCAGATGGCTTTAAGTGGGGCCTAATGGGCCATACTAGTAGAACCATGGAAGACAGTGTTCCTGATTGTGTTTTGAAGTGTGGGAACCTAGCTCAAGAGGTTTCAGAGGAGAAGACTTTTAGTATGTGGCCTAGAGACTGTTTTTTATGATATTTTGGTGAAGAATGTGACTGCTTTTTGCCATTGTCTGGAGTCTGCCTGAGGCTAAAGTGAAGAGATTTAGAGGAATTGCTTTGAGAAAGGAGGTCTCAAAACATCCTGGTAACTAAGACAATAGCTTTAGTCATCTTTTAACTTTCCTTCTATTCACCACTCTTATAAATGACCATATTCTCTTACTAATGCACCACACTGCTCCATATTTAAAAATTATAAATTGGTCTTGAAAACATATTTACAAGCACACTTGTTTATATACAAATTTGTAAAACAAAACACAGTCTGACACTATTAATATTTCCATACAATTTGCTCTTTTACTTTATTTTTATGCACATCCTCTGGGGAAAGAGGCATGAATTTAATATTCCTTCATTAGCAAATACATAATATTTCATGTTGTTTTTGTGATGAAGGTATTAAGGATTTCCAGTTTGTGAATATGGCCAGTGCTAATGTTTTCATGGGGAGATGTGACAAATAACTTTGTTGATAGCATATTTTTATAAAACGGATCTTGTCTTTAGTATCCTCCTAGAACAGGACTTGTTAGACAAAATAGGTCCATTTTAAATATTCAAATATCTTCATATTTTTTTAAGGAATTGGGTTCTTTTATTTGTTACAGTTTGGTTTTTGTGTTTGTTTTTCTTTGGAATCTTTTATTTACAAGAAACACAGCCTGACTTAGACTGGGTTAAACCAGAACAAACTCATTAACGATATTGAGTATCACAGTAGCTCATTAGAAGAACTAAGCAGTGAACATCATTACCCTGGTTCATTTCATAGAATTGCAACCAGTATGACGATACTGGTAGAAAACAACAAAAAATGGAGGGACTTTTCCCTAGCACTGTGTGAGAAGCTTCATCGATCAAGTTCAATAATTCAGCTTGAGTATATCGGGATTGTGGACGTTAAGCCATGGGAAAATGTGGCTGGAAAATTACTGTAGCATATTCTTCATAGCTACAGCTCTTCAAACAGGGGTCTGTAACACAAACAGATGGAAAACAACTCCCCCCCCCCCAAAAAAAAACCATGAAACCTTAAACAGGACCAACCCTGGGGACTTTAAGGACAAATCAGTCCAGGTTTGTTGGCAGCATGGTAGATGGATGGATCATGCGGACAGTGATCCAGGAAATGGAGCCAATACAGAAAGAAGAACTTAATCGGACCAAACTGAGAGTACCAGTCTATTCTACTTCGGTATAGAGTCACAGGAGAGCTTTGAGCAAGACAACACACAAACCCCACAAAGGCTAGCTTATATTGCCAAATACTCAATCTGTCTTTGGTGTTGGAAGCCCAAGATGGGGAAAGGATCAACATCCTGGAACACAGAATTCAGGGTGACCAATGGGACCTAATCTATGAAATAGTTGTCTCCTCTCCCAGAGCAATTCAGGAGACCTGATGATTAGCCTAAGGCCTGTGGCTGTCACTGGGAGGTAGAGATTGAGGCAATATTTTGTTTAAATGTTAGGAAAGGGAATACAGCAAAATGTGGGTAGATGATACTTTTAAACTTTCATCCAAGACAAGTAGAATTGAGAGCACTCATCAGTGGGCTGTGCAAATTTCACAGCTAGAGTAGAAGCTATGAATGTGAGTTATGGATATGTTCATTTGAAAATGTACATTGGATGGTCAAGTGGGCCAGGAACTTAGGGAATTGATCTGAGAAAGAAAAGCAAGGATGGGGATTAACTTCTTTTCAGGGAGAGTAAAGGTGAGATAATCAAGGAGGTCACCAGAAGAAGAATGGGGCAGGGAATATGTAGGAAAAAAATACCCCAAGCTTGATTTCTAGAATGACCTAATATAAATACCCCGAGAAGGCGCCAAGGGACTAGTGGAAAAGAAGAGTTACTAGTAAAATGGGAAAATAGTTAAAAGAGAAAATGAAAGTGTATGGTATGCAGTTTTTTTTTTTATGTATTATTATTTTTTTATTGAGTATCTTCTTCATTTACATTGCCAATGGTAAAACCTTTCCCAATTTCCCCCTCCCAAAAGCCCCCCCTCCCCAACGATTCCCTACCCCTCCTCCCTCCCCCTGCCTCCATGTATATGCCCCTCTACCCAACACAGTCCCACCTCCCTCCCAACCCCCCCTCCATCTGTTTCTCTTTGTTGTGGCCTCTATTGAGCCTTTACCTGACCAAAGACCACTCCTCCCACTGATGCCCAAAAACGCATTCCTCTGCTACATTTTTGGCTGGAATCATGTATACCCCTTGGTTGATAATTCAGTCCCTGGGAGTCTTGGGGTATCTGGGTGTCCGAAGTCATTGTTTTTCCCACGGGGCTATATACCCCTTCAGCTCCTCTGGACGACCAGATCCTCCGTTGGGGACCCCAAGCTCAGTCCAAGCTTGGTTGCTAGTTTCTGCTTCTGAATTCATAAGACTCTGGCAGGGCCCCTCTGGAGACAGTCATGGCATGCTCCTAAGAAACAGAAATGACAGCCTCGTGCAAACCATCACCTGGAGCCTCTGATAAGTGTAAAACCATTGTAAAAGTAAAGGGAAACTAAGGCCCAAGAAGCCAAGTTCCCACCCATGGTTTGGGGAAATCAGTGAGGCCAGAGGTCACCATCGTAAGTTCAATCATCGAAACTGAGAAAGAAGAAACTCGTTCTGGTTTCTTCTATGTGGAATGTGAGGTGGAGGAGGGGACAGCCATGAAAGGAGAAGAGTAAAGGATGCTGGGAGATGAGTAAAAGGAGAGGATACAAGGGTGGGCATGGCCAAGGTGCACAAGATCTACATATGAATCGAATTAAACTATCATTCCACACAACTAACACGCAATAATTTAAAAATGAAGGGGGCGGAGAGAAACTATGGCTTTCTGGTGGCACAGTACTGCCACCTGCTGGACATAGTTGGTAAGCTTTCTATCAGGATGATAGACCCGCAGTGTTCCCAGCTGTGAACCCTGAAGTTGTGAGTCTCAAGGTGAAGTGTGTAACATACAGCGGGCAGAAACTTCTCTTTGGCTGGATGCAAGTGTTACAACCCTGACAAATGTCGTTTTGAAGTTATGGGAGTGAAAGTCTAATGGCTGTGTGTTTAGCAGGAAAAAAATATGGAGGTAGTTATGATTTTACCAAGAAAGGAGAGATGGCTTGGGCATTGTTTAAACAGGGACTTGTAGAAGCATCTGGTATTGAAGGATGAAGAAAGAAGGCTTGAGATGGCCTCATTCTACAATTTGTTAATGCACGAGGGGCGCCGCCCTCTAGTGAGGGAGCCGCCTACAGTGAGAAGCAGAGTTCATTCTAGGAGGAGGTAAGACACCTGGGAAAGATGCACCAATCCCTGACACTGTTAATAATACTCTGTCATGCCTGCCGACAGGATCCCAGCATGACTGTCCCCTGAGAGGCTCTACCCAGCAGCTGACTCAAACAGATGCAAAGACCCACATCCAAACATTGGATGGAGGTCGGGACGCTTATGAAAGAAGAGGAAGGATGAAAGTCCTAAAGGGTATAGTAACTCCACAGAAAGACCAACAGAATCAACTAGCCTGGACCCTTGGGAGTTCTCAGAGACTGAGTCACCAACCAAAGACATATACGGACTGGACCACACACCCCCACGCCCGGACACATAAGTAGTTCAGTCCCCATGCGGGTCCCGCAACAACTGGAACAGAGGCTGTTTCTAAAGCTATTGCCTGTCTATGGGATATGTTCTTTTAGCTGGGCTGCCTTGTCTGGCCTCAGTGGGAGAGGATATGCCTAACCCCACAGAGACTTGATGTGCCAAGTGGGTAGATTCCATTTTTTCTTGACCCCATTAGTATTTTTCTTTCCCATAGTTACATTTTTATTTTCTTGTCATATATACATATGCAATACATACATGATTATGTATATATACACAATCTAATACCCGCAAGTGTTATAAAATGTATAACTGTTTTTCTGAGACTAGTTTAATTTGCTTAGTTAAACTAGATTTACATCCTAACATTATAACACTTGGAGAAAAACGGGTTCAACTTGTATTTTTATCAATATACTTGAGGATAATTTCATATATGTGTATAGCACATTTTTATCATGTTCACACCCCATTAACTTCTCTTGTCACTATTTCCCACCTAGTGAACCCTTTCTTTTTCCAATAAGCCCCCCTTCCATTTTCTTAGCTGTGTGTGTGTTTGTGTGTGTGTGTGTGTGTGACCTAGAGTGATTAGGACTGCATGCATGAGAATGGCAGAGGTGTTATTTACAGAGGGACTGCAAATTACCAGCGTCTCCACCACTGAAGAAGATGCTCCCTTCTGGTGACCACTAACTGGTAATATCGTGATGAGTGATCATATGAGAATATCTCACTGCAGATTTGCTTTCCTCCCTTCAGACATCAATATATATTTGTGTCTGATTTTCTCTCCTTATTTGAGGAACACATTACAATTAATTTGCCATAGAAATGGATGCTGAGAAGCTAAGTGGTAAGGCAATCACGAAGCTGCCATGTCTACTTAGACGTACGGCTTGTGCCTTCTTTGTCTGATGTTAATCTCAAATTAAAGTCTTAAATTTCAATTAAAGAAAGGGTTCTCTGCTAGTTCGATAACCATCCTCATGTCTAATACAATCCCCCGGCTACTTCACTGTCATCTTTCCCCATAGATACTGTCCCCTGACTCCTCTTCCTTCTAAGAGGATGGTATCCATAGACTTAAATATTCCAAGATTACAATGAGGCTGATGAGATCAATTGTTAAATCAATACACATTATTCCACTCAAGGAGGGTCAAAGCCTTCTTATCTCCACTGCTGAAACAGAGTTAAAAAATTTTAGTAGAGTTTGCGAGTCCAGATTTTATCCCATCATTTACTTATTTCCAAAGAGAGCCAGTTACCATAAATATCTAAGGGATGTAGTGGTTACTCCCTTGCCCATAACCAACCACCATTATTCTATTATGTATATTAATGTGTTGCGTATGATCAATGTTTTTCTTTCAACTACAAAACTGAAGCAATATGACCCAAATTTAACCATTATGGCCAGTTTTTCCATATTGTGACATGCTATTACCACAGGGCAGTATATGGAGGTTTAAAAATGACTCTTGCATTTTCTTTCATTCTGTATGTTTGTCCTACGTTCTGGTGTTCGGTGTACATTTTCAGCTAGTTCAGTGGGTATGACTTCTTGTCCATCTGTGGTTTGATTCGATATTTCTGCACTGTTTGTCAACTTTGGTTCTTTTATTTATTTCCCTATATAAGCCATTGGTTTTGCCCAATAATTTTTCTTCCTAATTTTGTGAAAACATGGCACACACCCTACAGAATAATTACCTTCTGACAGATTTTAGTCTTACTTAATCTTTTGTTCCCTCACTTGGAATTCATCCTTGTGTGTATTTTTGCCAGATTTTCCAGATATCTTCATTATACCATTTTTTTCAGGGGAATTTACTCAAGAAAATCTTTTACCTTGAATATGTAAAAATTATAATTTTCTATATTTCTGTGAAAGAATACTAGAAATATTAACCTTTAAATTTTGGTCAGAATATTAAACATATAGTCCCCAATACAGGGGATCTTATTTAACTTTTATTAAGACATGCTGTTAAATTCCAAAGGTAATATTAAAAATGTACTTTATCCTGAAGATGTTTGTCCTTGATCCTCCCTACCCTTTCCTTGCCCAGAATCATGTTCCCATCTCTTTTCTTTAATATATATATATATATATATACACACACACACACACACATATATATATATATATATATATATATATATACACACATATATATATATATTCCTCATTAAACTTTGAGACCTTTGGTTTTTATTTTTTTATTCAGTATAGTATTTATTCACATTTCAAATGATTTCCCCTTTCCTGGTTCCCCCCTCCCCAAAAGTCCCACAAACCCTCTTCCCTCCCCCTGTTCCCCAATCCACCCCTTCCCACTTCCCTGTCATGGTATTCCCCTACACTGCTGCACTGAGCCTTTCCAGGACCAGGGGCCTCTCCTTCCTTCTTCTTGGGCATCATTTGATATGTGCATTGTGTCTTGGGTATTCCATGTTTCTAGGCTAATATCTGCTTATCAGTGAGTGCATACCGTGAGTGTTCTTTTGAACTGGGTTACCTCACTAAGGATGATGCTCTCCAGCTCCATCCATTTGTCTAAGAATTTCATGAATTCATTGTTTCTAATGGCTGAATAGTATTCCATTGTGTATATATACCACATTTTCTGTATCCATTCCTCTGTTAAGGGGCATCTGGGTTCTTTCCAGCTTGTGGCTATTATAAATAGGGCTGCTATGAACATAGTGGAGCATGTATCCTTATTACATGCTAGGGAATCCTCTGGGTATATGCCAAGGAGTTGTATAGAGGGGTCCTCTGGAAGTATCATTTCTAGTTTTCTGAGGAACTTCCAAACTGATTTCCAGAGTGTTAGTACCAGCTTGCAACCCCACCAGCACCTGTTCCTCTTTCTCCACATCCTCGCCAACACCTGCTTCCTCCTGAGTTTTTGATCTTAGCCATTCTGACTGGTGTAAGGTGGAAATCTCAGGGTTGGTTTGATTTGCATTTCCCTGATGACCAAGGATGTTGAACATTTCTTAGGTGTTTCTCAGCCATTCTATATTCCTCAGGTGAAAATTCTTTGTTTATCTCTGTACCCCATATTTTAATGGGGTTATTTGGCTCTCTAGAGTCTACCTTGTTGAGTTCTTTGTATATCTTGGATATAAGCCCTCTGTCTGATGTAGTGTTGGTAAAGAACTTTTCCCAATTCGTTGGTTGCTGTTTTGTCCTTTTGACAATGTCCTTTGCCTTACAGAAACTTTGCAATTTTATGAGGTCCCATTTGTCAATTCTTGATCTTAGAGCAAAAGCTATTGGTGTTCTGTTCAGGAAATTTTCCTCTGTGCCCATGTCCTCACGGGTCTTCCCCACTTTCTTTTCTATTAGTTTCAGTGTGTCTGGTTTTATGTGGAGGTTTTGGGATTGGTAGGATTAATATAGTAAAAATGTCCATCTTGCCAAAAGCAATCTACAGATTCAATGCAATCCCCCATCAAAATCCCAACTCAATTCTTCATAGACTTAGAAAGAGCAATTCTCAAATTCATCTGGAATAACAAAAAAACCCAGAATAGCTAAAACTATTCTCAACAGTAATAGAACTTCTGGGGGAATCAGTAGTATTCCCTCAGAATACTACTCAAGCAGTACTACAGAGCAATTGTGTTAAAAACTGCATGGTATTGGTACAGTGACAGGCAAGTAGATCAATGGAATAGAATTGAAGACCCGGAAATGAACCCACAGAATTATGGTCATTTGATCTTTGACAAGGGAGCTACAACCATCCAGTGGAAAAAAGATAGCCTTTTCAACAAATGGTGCTAGTTTAACTGGAGGTCAGCATGCAAAAGAATGCAAATTGATCCATTCTTATCTCCTTGTACTAAGTTCAAGTCCAAGTGAATCCCATCTCTTTTCAAGTAAATTCCAAGGACTGTGTGTTGTATCTTCCAATTCATAACTGAGTTGGCACTATTTTTGTTCCAAGTACATTACAAAATAATAATTTAACTCTGGCCCCAAATGTGGCTGACTATGGATTGTGGCTAATTGTGGTTAATTGTTCATTCACCAGAGATTTTGTATCTTTATTATAGGAGGGGTTTCCTGCAATTCACAAAGCAAATACCTGCATTTGATCAAAATTTCATTCACTCAATTATCATTTACAGATAGATAATTTCATGCAAGCCTTTTTCCCTACAGGTAAATAGACTTGATATTTTTGAAAACATAGAAATGATCACATTTTAATTATCTTCTCGGTATGTGTTGATGTTAGGAGAAGAAGCTTACTTTTGTGTTGATTTTGCACTTAGCTGCCATGACTCCTTCTCTTACTGGTAGCTCTTTACTTATCTAAGACCTTTAAATAAATTAATATTATATATGAATAGAAAACACAAAAACACAACTTCTGTTGTTTGAATTGTTTTCTTCCTGATCCTTGATGCTGGGCCAAGTCTTCAGTCATCAGAAGACTTCAGTCTACAGAAGTCTGGAGACAATCACTGGTTTTTTACCTACAGTGAAAGATGACTTAATTCTTCACTATCGGTTTTGTTTGTCTCTAGGTCAGGAAGTTATCTCTAATTCTGACTATCCAAAGAGGTTTAACAGAGCCGCCTGTGGCCCATTAGAAACATGCTTTACCATGGTCACCACCACAAACTCTTGCTTTTCAGTCAACAGCTGTTTAAATGAAAACAATAGATCCCATAGCACTTTACACATGCGTACACTCCTGAAACATTGTGACATACAGAAGTTCATTAATATGCCCTACCTTTGGGGAAACCCTAGTTCTCATTAATGAGAGAGGAATGCCATTGGAGTCTGGTATTCTTTCTTTCTGGGTTCTATTATATTACTGAAACCATATCAACATAAAGCATAACACAGAAGTTTGTATACCATCAAAGTAGAGAGATTTTCTGTTACTTGTACTTGTATATGAATATATATATATGGCCTCTTTAGGAAACACTTTAACAAATCTTCAAAGAGAACTCTTATAGAGAGAACTCTTAGCTCCACCCTGGGATTCATCACATACCAGCACCCCTAGCTCTGATAAGACCATGATTATGCTCCAGCTACATATTTTAAACCCAGTCTAAAAATAAGATATGAATTGAGATGGGGGTAAACCCTTGACTCACAATGTATTAGTAGTTTCAGTCCACCTAAAATTATCTTATATCAAAATTATGTAAACCCAGCCAAAGCAATAAAGTCATTTTGGAGTTCTGTATGACATGGTTATCTTTCTCTGAGGCAATGCTAAAAACCACTCAAGAAAAATGTCTTTATCCCCATCAGTTTGGAAATACACTGGGATAGGAATTATTTTAAGACTAGCGTTAAGTCACACACAACGGTGGACATTCTTCAAATGGAGAGAGAGGCAAAATCGTCATAATCCTTAATTTAAGAAGACCTTGGATCTGGGATTGAGAATCTTGAGCAACAGAAGTGGGTGTGTCTTCCAAAACAGGCAAGGGAGTTAGTTGTGCAGGTGGTGGCAGAAAGAATGTTGGTAATGATAGTGTTTAGCAATTAAATAAGGAATTAGCAGATTGATTGGAATGATTTGAGATAATTCAAGAAAAATAACCAACATGCATGAACTATAATAAAACTTAAGTGGAATAATTAATAGAAACGAGGGCATAAAGTAGCAGGGATGTAGAAATAAAGAGTAAGAGGTAGCATTCACTTGAATCACAATATGCTTGAGCCCAATAGATTGAAAAGTTAACTTCACACCATTATAGAAGTGTAACACAGTGAACTCCAGGGACGTTCTTTGATAAGCAATAAATCCTAAAGGAGAGTTCTAAATGCCTAACAAGGATCAGCATATCATTAGCACGGCCTTCCTCTTCATCCTTAGCTGGGAAAGCTGGGGTGGAATTTTACATGAGAAGCATGCTGTATCAGAACTGAGATGCTTTGCTAAGGATGCTGCACTGCCAAAAGCACATCTTGTGATCAGTGCACATAAATTAGAGACGGATGGGCAGGTGAGAGTCAAGAGGAGGGCCCCTGTGGAGAAGCAGAGAGTGTCAGGATGCAAGACAGACATGAAAGCAGTTTGTATTTCCATTGCAAATCCTACAAACCTGAACTGAACCCAAAACAACCAGAAATCTCTCCTTTAGATCTGTCCAGGAATGTCTAAGTCATAAGAAAGACTTGACTTATGTCAAGTGTGGATTCATGCACACATAAGCAAGACAAAGTGAGCTCAATGCTTAATAATAATAATAATAATAATGATAATAACATGAAATTGGGAGAGATGGTGGTTAGAGGAGTAGGGGAACTTCCAGGCAGGGGAGAATAGGGTAGATTTGAATAAAGCATTTTGTATGCATGTATAAAACTCCCAAATAATAAAAAACAAATTAAAAAAACATTAAAATAGCTTTTGAATTAAAAAAAAATGAGATATGATAAACACAAAGACACTACAGTTAGAGTCCAGATAGGCAATTGTCAAATGACAAGTTATTCCTTAAATTAAGATTTCTAATGATTTATTGGCTATTTGAACATATGGGATAATGATACTTTCTGAGGTGATGTATTTCTTTCAAAGTTCATACATATAGGTGTTATATACATTCAAGGCCAAGGCATAAAAAAACATATTAGAATCAGTATAGAGAAAGGACAGAGTTAAAATCTTTTTAGATTTATATACTTATAATAACAACAGATAACAAAAAAGATACTAGTTTTTATATGATTGCAAGGGATTCAAAAACATCTAATAATTCTAGAATTGACCTCAAAGGGTCCTATGAGTCTTTAAAACATCAATGCAATCAACGTTTAAAAGAGATTGCCCAGTTATTTTAAATTAAATTGTGCACTATTTATTGGACTACAAGCTTAAAGCTGCTATTACATATAATTCTCCGAATTACAGATAGAGGATAAAATAATATGTACAATCATAAAACTAATTATCTCTTATCGCTCTTGGCTTGAATCGGACAGCAGTTGCTTTCTTAACCTTTGATGGCTGATGCAAAGCTGTCATAATCCTAGCCTTGATCTTCTGAGAAAAATGCTTGTTCTGAAAGCAAACCTTAATTCTACTTATCATGTGTTGGTCTCAGGATAAAAGAATGAATTTTTTGCTGTGTTAATTGAAGCTTACTGCATAAGATTTCACATGCAGATTAACCGAGGCTACAAGAAAAATTAAATGTAAGTAAAATAAACTTGGTCCTTTTTGTGTAACAGACAAGCCTTTCGGGCAGCCGTGATCCAAAGGGACAATGTAATGTCGAGAACTTTAGCTCTATAAAATCAAAAATTAAGAGAGCATTTCTTTTAAAGCAATTATAATGTTTTTTTAAAAAAATTAAAAGAACAACTGTCTTGAACACTTTAACATTTAAAGCGATCAACCCATAATTCGCATTGTACTGTTCACTCAAATTCCTTAAGTCTGTCTTACACACATGTAGAGGTGACTATGTGTCATAATGGATATGCTAATTTAGTTGTGGTAGCAAGTTCACAGTATGCATGAGCATTAAACCCATAGTGTGCATGAAGAATAATACATCCAAGGTGTTCATCAATTACAACCCAATGAACCTGGGAATCAGTTAAACCCTGTGTAAGTGTCTCTCTTCATTCATTAAAAAAAAGAAGAAGAAGAAAAAGAAACATCACTGTACCCAATAAATAGTCAACCCATGGCTGGCACTCTGCCTCAGTTGCTTGGTAGCTATGAGCACAGTGCATATCATCTCTGCAGTTCTGCTGAAGTCTTGTTGGGTTAATGGCTCTAGCATCATTCTTGTTAAAAAAGAAACCATCTAAGATTAATTAATGCCAGACAGACACTAGATAGTCATGAAATAAATACCTTTTTATTTTTAGTTTTAACCGCCCACACTCGTTTATATAGCTCTACTGCTTAAAATGCACACATTAGTTTGAAGATATAAAAGTGTATGCTTAAATGTTGAATAACAGAGTGTGCTATACCAATATCAGATGATTCTTAAGGCTGCCAATAAGCACCTTCCCTTGAAGCAACTATATGTGACTTGCTCTCCCCATTTACCACTTCCCTGTTAACCAAATTCCAACTTAATATTTTTCCATCATCTTACACCATAGAACATAATTTCGTCAAGCCTTTCTACTCTTATTTCACCCCAGACATTTTGACCATCTGTCTTTTGTTTTTAAGCATATTTAACCAGAACACACACACACACACACACACTATTACTGGATTCTATCATAGCATTTCAGTAGTGGGTTTTCTTGTTTCTCCTGCCTCAGTGCTATTTGGCACCCTGACACCAAATCTCAGATATGCATGAGGATCTATAAAATTCAAGTGCCTGCATGGTAGTTTGCTGTTTCCTATAGACCTTCCCAGAACTATTAATCATAAAAGCAAACTGTTCTGTTCAAAAAAGAGATAATGTGAAGGATAGGTGGGGTTGCATAGAAAGCAGTGTCATGTTTAACAAGCCACGCACAAAGGAAAAATCAGATTTACACCATGGCTAGCTTGCCAGTTATTGTTATTACACGATAACAAACAAATAAAACACCTGCTTGCAAACACTAATAGCTTGGTGAACACTGCGTTTTCCTGTTCTCTCCTTTGCCCATTTCCAAGCTAAAAGGCTAACTGCTGGGACGTGCCCACCGCTTTGTGTATGCATATTTGGTACAATGCTTTCAAAATCTGTGCCTCCCCTGATGTTCCATTGTGACACTGAGTAGAATACCCACTGCTTTTGCGGCTCTTATATGGTAGAAGCTACCAGACCTTGTTCAATCAGCCAATGGAATTGAAACCATTCAACAGCACTTTTGCCTCAGGGACGATTAATTCCCACAAAGCTCCAGCAATGGGCTTTGCTTCCACATGCTGTCTGCTTTCTCATTCTCCCATTCTGTTCCTGTTGTGTGACACCAGTCCTGGAGAGACATGAACAGACATTTACTCTCTTAGATAGAGAGCCTGCCACAGAAAACACCTAAGTCTGGTTTGGTGAACCATTCTATCTTATTGAGGTAAATTACAGAAATCTGAATGAGGAGTTACAGGAACCCAAACAACTCAAAGATGGCTGAATCCTCAAGGCCCACCCCAGCAGGAGGTGACAGGTCACAGATCAGGAAACCTGTAGCACACTGCACAGCCTGCAGGCAGGCTCACCAGGTTGAACAGTGTCTTTTCTAGACTCCAGGCTTTTGGCAGGTACCAGATTCTTCCCGGCAGCTCAGCTGCACTAAGGATGTCTCTGGGAGTCCTTACATCTTATATAAACTTGTAGAACCAGATACCCAGTAAACCTGGCCAGTTACAGGGACTTCCTGAAGCTCTGGGTTGCTTAGTTGCTTAAATTTAAGGAACCATCCTGCAGAGTATAATGTTTTACCTCTGTTTAGAACACCCCACATCTTAACAGGCTTCCCTCCGATATGGGAGATTCTCTATTGGAAGAAATTGCCACACTGCAGTCCCACACAGTTTTAAAGGTTCTCCCTTCACTGCCAACACTGAAGACTGTGTTAGGGAACATTCTACATCTCTGGAAGTTGAAGTTTTCTCACACAGTAGCAAGGCTTGACAATTCAGCCACAAAGGAGATGACATCACAGACCAGTAAGACAAATGTGATCATTTATCGGCCATTAACATCAAACAAATGAGATCACATACAAAATGGCAGGGGGGTGGCTCATACAGACCTTCAGAATATCATGGACCAATTGAAAACTGACAGTTACTCTAAGAACATCATAGAAAGCCCAGTAGAATATTGTTCAACTTCTAAAAGAAAGCTTTCAAATATGGAGTTAAAAGCTTGATTCATAACACCAGAAGAGTGGAAAGAAAGAGTCTTCCAGACCGCTGCTGGTACTCAGAGTCAGAGATCTGGATTAATTTGAGAAGAGTGGGACCCACTCCTATTTTTATCTGCTTCACATGAGTCTTTACGAGAAAGGCTCTATGACTAGTAGGGTAGTCACTACAAAAAGGCACAGTGTCACCAATGACCCTTGCTTGAGTCAACTGAGACACACCCTTCTTTTGAGGAGGCCTTTTGGTTTGTACACATGACATATATTCCCTTGTATATACTCTATGGTCTAACTTCTTTTTCTCCTTAGTTCTTCCTGATTATATTTACCATAAGTTAGTAGGGCAATAAAGCACATTTGAAGGATCCTACATCAAGAGAATATAGCTTAATTAGCTTCCCAAATAAAATACCATCATGTAACCCAGATAAGTGAGACATACATTGTTCCTCAAATTTCACTCTTTGAACCTTGTCTATTATAATCTCTCATGCCAGTCACTGCCGTAAGGTCTGCCCTCAGCTCATACTGTCTCCTTGCCTTGATTTTGTTATAAACATGTTGCTGTCCATGATCTTCTATTAATTCTCTTTGTCTCCACATGCTAATTCTATCGCTTTGAAGGCTATGTGTAGCTATAAAGAGTCCATTATTCTTAACTCATTAGTATGAATAAAAGCACTCTATGCATCCTTTTGTATTATTTGTGGTTATTAGGGTATTTTCCCATTATTTATCTAACACATTGAAATTATAATAAAATTCCAATATATCTTTGAAAACACATATTTCTGTAATTTGGGTTGATAAATACCAACAGACACAGTGTCTAGGTCCTCTTTCTTTTATCCCAATTCACTTTTACTGTTTTTTTAATTATCATACTCTTCTTCTTATTTGTTTCCTAAACATTTCTACATATCCATTTGTTTATAAACAGCATTTGAATTGTGCCCCTTCCAAATAGTCACCATTGGAGAACCCTTTGTAGAAAGAGTGTTTCTCTACATTTTATGTTCCAGATGAACATAGCAGGACACATACTTGTAGTTTGAATATGTTTGGACTCTTCGGCTATGAAAAGCATCAATTTTATTGATTTGGAGCCTTGGGCATCTTGTGCTTGCTTGAACTACGGGCCATTTTTTTCTGCCCTAATATTTGTTTCTTCTTCATTTTCTTCAAAAATATTTCTAAAACTCATTTTACCACACCCAGTGCAGTTGGCTCCAGGTCCCACTGAAAATCAGCCATGTTGCCCAGTACCACAACATTGGGACATGGAGTAACAATCTAGAAGTTGGGAAATCATGAGAAGGAAGAAATTTGAAAATAAAGAAAAAAAATCCTTTCCCTGAAGAATTCATGCGTGGTGCCTCTACCCCCACATAGATCAAACTGTGATAAGAAGGATCCCCGTTATGGCCACACAGATGGATCCTCTAGATGGAGAATGATAATGTATGCTTTCATTACATTCACAAGATCTTGGCTGAGCAAGGCAGTGATGCAGGAGACAGTAATGTCTGCAGAAAGAACCAAGTGAGGTTTCCAGACTCTACATAAAAGAGGACAAGCCTTTAAAATACAGACAACAGCAACTCCATGGCCATCACAAAAACTGCCTTATTGAAAGAAGGATGTATCTGAGGGTGAAATTGCATTTAAATACACTGGAAATCTAGTAGCTATACATCTGTGTGTGTGTGTGTGTGTGTGTGTGTGTGTGTGTGTGTATGTCTGCATGTATTCACATGTGTGTATGCATGACTCAGGGTATCTGTGTGCACATCAGTGCATGTTCATATACATATATTTTTGCAAGTGTATTATTCTAGGATCCAACATACATATGCATTTCTTCCAGAATCATGGGCAAATTTTTCATCTCCTATTTTCCAATTGTGAAAAAGTCTGGCTGAGGATTCATCTTTAAGAGTTTATGTCAACTCTTACATGCAAGCTCCCACAACCACTGGCCCTTTCATGCAGTAAACATTTTTGAGACTGTGGTCTTCAGCACAGAGTTCAGTCTCCAGTCAGTCCCTGATGGTCAGATGATCCATTATCCATCTACTCAATCCTGAAACCCAGTTCCTGAGGCTCCACAGTGTATCTTCATTTTTCTACTATGCATCCATGATTCTGCAACTTCAGTGCTTTAAGAAAAATATATTGGCATTTAAAAATATAATTGCTTCTTGTTCATGGTCAAATCTGTTCACAAGAATTTTCCAAACATAGTAACTCAGTAAGGAGATGGATCCAGGCACTTTCTTCCCAAATACCTTTCCACAGCTCACTTTGGTTCTCTCTGTCTTTTCCAGAAGAGTGCATTTTAATTTACAAAACAATGTGAGTCTTCATTTCCCATGAACCTGTTTCCAGAGTTGATGCAATAACTGATAACAGTCATTTAAAAGACATCCATATGCAATATAATATAACACTGTAAATTGTAAAGAATTTTATAAATGTTAAATACATAGAGGCTTTTTTACTTCTTGATATTCAGAATAAGAGAAAAATGCATCTCTAATTGAAATCTATGGAATATTAGGTAAAAGGGCATTACTTACTACAAATCACTCTCGAACAACATTCTGAAAAATGACTATCCCTACATAATATGATTCTAAACTTTGAGCCAGTGTTAAATGTGTAGCCTGATAATCCAGAAATGAGAATGATCTCATGAAACGTTCCCTGGGGGTGACCAGCCATACGTTTCTGTGAGTCAAGGTGCTTTCCCAAGTCTGCCAACATCACCTTGACCCATAATCTATGAGGAGGACAGAGGAGAAAAGGTTGTTTTGAGATCTCCACATGCGCACTGTTGTAAGTGTGCCCCCATATCATTCACACACATCTCCGACAAACAACGATAATAGTGAAAGTAAAAAACTACCTAAGCAAGGCTGCTTTTGTGAAACACTGTCCCACAGTGACAAATGGAAACTCTGAGTCTTTATACACTACTGTACATTGTCAGCATGCATACTGACAAGGGAATATACATGTATATTGGCATGTATGTAGGAGTGTGTGAGCCACACCCATAGACATAAAAATGTACGGGACAATCCTGGACTGTGCGATCATAAGCCCATGTTTAATATTTCAAACAAGAGTTGTTCCTTTTATTTTATGTAGTAAAAGAATACTGTCTGAGGAAAATGCCCTCATTTCAGTCCAGGATTTCTGTTACTGAGTCATTCCAGTAAGAGTTGTATTACTAAATCCTGGAAAAAGTGATGTTACTTCACTTCAGCATATGTTACTATATAATATGTAACTGAATTAAAATAGGAACTGTCCTTGGGTCTTCCCATGTCCAAAGAAATGATTTAATGCTTAATTATTAAAGAAGAAAAACTTTGGATGAATTGATTTCTGTAGGTATTTTTTTTTAATACACCAACCTAAATTAAATGAGCATTTTGTAGAAACAGATGGTATAATGGCCCTGGCATGCAATAGTTCAACTTGATCCAATTAAATTTTATTGAATTTCATTTCCACAGGATTTAATTCATCTGTTTTAAAACCAAATAGCAAAAAAAAAAAAAAAAAAAAACCCTAAACCAAAAACAACAAAAACTAAAATAAACATGCAATGCGTTTATTCTTCTGAAAAATATGCTTAATAAAACTATTTAAATACATAAAAGTTTATAAATACATTAACAGTTTCATATATTAGTTTATTACTAGATTTTAAATGTTTTAAACATTTCATGGTACCTGTATCTACAGAACTTCAAAAATCATTTGGAATGTAAACAAAGAATATAGAAAGTAAAAATATTAAAAAAAAAGAAAGATACAATATAGATACATAGCAATGTTCTTCACCAACTATCTTGTTCATTGCAGGCCAACGCAGGTGCAATGACTTTGTGGTTATTGGATGAGTTTTTCTTCCACAGATTGTGTGGGCTACATGAAGTCATTTGAACATAATGCAACAAATATTTGTTCTTCGCTGTGGCCAAATAAATGGCCATAACTTCCCAGTTCCCCCTGCTATTGCAAAGCCAAAGCCAAACACATCAGAGTCTTTTACAAGTACTGTGGGAATAGGGTTTATCTAATTTTTCAAACACAAAGTAGCTCATTTTCTGTTGAAAAAAGAAAACATTTTTGGTAGTTCTGAAAATGTGCAAGCAGCATGCAACAAAATCTTGAATCCTTTAGAGACTTCAACTTTATCTAACAAAGGGGTGAGGACTAAATACCTTAGTTCCAGGTTAGAGTTCCCATCTCGGGGTTATTTTTAACTCAAGCAAGTATAGCTTTGCATTAGTGTTATTTAAAAATATTGTGAGTTAAATGTGTGAGTATGAGAGAGAGAGAGAGAGAGAGAGAGAGAGAGAGAGAGAGAGACTCTATGACTATGTTCAGTTGAGTACAGTTCCTTACAAAGACAGATATCAGATCCCCTGGAGCTGAAATTACAAGTGGTTGTGACCCACCTGATGTGGATGCTGAGACCAGAACTCAGGTCTCTTGTACGAGCAGTTAATGCACTTCAATTTCTAGCATTCTTACCAGCCCCAGAGAATTAGCATTCCTATAACAGTTTCATTATCAATCTGAGTAATGGAATATCTCCCCTTATAGAGTAAATTACTAAAACACAGTCCCAAAGAACATCCTGGGAAGAAATGAGCAAACCATCAGTGAATATGAACTCATACTAATCCATTTCTATATTTTTAGGCCCTATACGATGACAAAAGAATCTCAAATTTTATGTCTCTTTATGGATGTTAACTTCAACTTTATTAAGGAATAAGTATGTGAAAATATGATGCAACAAAGTAACAGGGAGAGAAAACATTTCAACACATCTTTGCCAAGGAAAGCAGCACTGCAAATAAGCATACCCAAGTACATTCACTGCTTAGTCATTTGGGAAAGGCGAGTAGACGAGATGTTACTGATTACTAGAATGAATACAACAGAAAGGTTGAGCATCACGTGTGGTATGAGAACCTGGGCTTCTTACAGCCTCAAAGTAAATGTTAAAATGGCCTTATCGTTTGAGAAAAAGCCAACATGAATATGTGTTCCTCTTCTCCATGTCCCTGTACTATGCCTGATGTTTTAGAAGAAGCAATGATCAATAATTAAAAAGCATGTACAGAGATGGATAAATAAATCATCACCTTTCCATAAAATACGATCAACAAAAATGAATATACTCTGACAAATGCCGCTGGAATACATGGATGCTGACATACAAAATGAGTTAAATGATAACATTGCACCACTCAGAATAGATAAGAAACCTGGCCATGAAGGGCAAACCTCTCAAATGTGTGTAGGATAAAAAGAATCCTCAGGTTCCCTTTGACTTAGTGATAACTTTTGATAAAACCCAAGAAGCACCATTATTAAAGAAATATATTGATGAATTGGTGTAGTGGTTTGAATGAGAATGGCTTCCATAAGCACACATATTTGCTCCCTAGTGGGTGGAGTTATTTGAGAAGGATTTGGAGGTATGGCTTCGAAGTTTCATAAGCCTCTATCATCCAGCTATTCTCAGTTAGTTCTCTCTCTCTCTCTCTCTCTCTCTCTCTCTCTCTCTCTCTCTGTGTGTGTGTGTGTGTATGTGTGTGTGTCTATGTGTATCTGTGTGTGTCTCTCTCTGTTTTTGTCTCTGTCTCTGTCTCTGTCTCTGTGTCTCTCTCTGTCTCTCTGTCTCTGTGTCTCTCTCTGTCTCTCTCTGTCTCTCTCTGTCTCTCTCTCTCTCTCCCCCATGCTTATGGATCACGATAGATCAGGATGAAAACCCTTGGCCACTGCTCCAGCATCATGGCTACTTACTTGCCTGCTGCCATGCTTCCCACGATGATGGCCACGAACTCACCTCCAAAAACTGTAAGCAAGTCCCCCAGTTAATCGGGGTCGTTGTGTCTCTTCACAACAATAGGAAATACCAAGAGAATTGGATTTCACCACAAATTAAAATGAAGCCAAACAAAGACATGGTTGAAGATAATTAAAAGAAAAGTGTACACTGAAAAAAATAATATTGCTATTTTCTTATCTAACAAAGGATTGGCACAAACAACACATGAAACACTCTTAAATCTTACAACTCATTTTAAAAAGTTTTTAAGGATCCACACCAGTGATTCTCACCCTGTGGCTCATGACCCTTTTCAGGTCAAATGACTCTTATGGGAGTCACATAGTAGCGAGATTACAATTAGGAATTAGCAACAAAAATAATTTTATGGTTGGGGGTTACCATAACATGAGGAACTATATTAAAGGGTCACCGCTTTAGGAAGACTGAGAACCATTGGTCTAGACCAACAGCGACTCACAAGATCTATTAATGACAAACATAAGCCAAGGAAACTGTCTGAAATCAATCACAATACAAAGATGAGATACATCTCATACAAAGGTAAAATCTGAAACAATGGCAACAGCAGATCTGAAGGGACAAAGAGAAACAACCTATTTCTTGTTTGTGAGAAAGCAGACCATCACAGTTTTTCCTTATTTAATTATTTTAGATCCCAATATCCACCCCCTCTTCTCCCAGTCTAGCCTCCCACAGCTCCTCCCCCATTTGCCCCTCCCCTTCTCCTCTGAGAAGGGGAATTCACCCAAGCCACAGGTATCACCCACTGAGACCAGACAAGGCAGTTCAGTAAAGGAAATGGAATCTACACACAGGCAACAGACAACAGTTGTTGGGGTACCACACAAAGACCAAGCTTCGCATGTTACATCTGCAGCACAGAATTCGTAAGATGATTTAATTTGTGTTTGTAAAAAAGAACATAGTCTTATCATGTGACCTACTTACTGTATTTTTGAATAATTTAGATGATTTTGATTGAAAACATTTCCACACAAAAAATATCAGGCATGCATTTACAGCATCTTTATTCATAGTAAGACTAACTCAGAAAATGGCAAGATGCTTGTCGACTGGTTAATGACGAGTAAACAGGCAGAAATATTATTGGATAATGAAGAATGAGCTATTTAGACATAAAGCATAAGTACGATTTGGTGAGTGAGAGAAGTCAGTCAGATATGTCTACCTACTACCCAATTCCAAAGATACCCAAGTCTGTAAAAACCCAACCACAGTGACAGTAAAAAGGTCTAGAATGATCTGAGATTGAGATAAATATATAGGCTAGGAAAATTGTTTTAGGACTGCAAGACTGTTCTTCAAACTCTGTAATAAAAGATAAATGGCACTGTGCAATCGTCCAAACCTACATTGACCTGTATCAAAGAGTCACAGCCAAGAGAGAGTTTATTACAGACACAGGACTTGAGTTCTGAACTGTGCAGCAGTGTTGACCCAACTGCACAATGGGCAAAATGCTCTTTATGGAAGAGGTCAAGGACATGAGCAGATAAAGAAACTCCACATTTTATGTTTCATTGTCTCCGTAAGCTTAAAGTTACTCTAACATCACATAAAACTTTTAAACGCATGGACTCCAGTGTATCAGCATATACAGACTACAAAGTAATTGGTTTTGGTTAGGAAGATAGGCCAAAGACAACAGTTATTTGTGACTCCATATATTTAGAAATCCATTTAAACTATTCTATAGTATCTGAAGTATATTAGGAATGAAGTTTAAGGAGTAGGAGGGTATGTGTCTTAAAGCATGGGATAGGATATTCATAAAGTCATGTTGTGTTTTATAGGTTTAAACAGATGGATGGATGGATGGATAGATAGATAGATAGATAGATAGATAGATAGATAGATAGATAGATAGATAGATAGATGGATGGATGGATGGATGGATGGATGGATGGGCGGGTGGCTGGGTGGGTGGGTGGGTGGGTGGGTGGGCGGGCGGATGGATGGATGGATGGATGGATGGATGGATGGATGGATGGATAGATAGATAGATAGATAGATAGATAGAAAAAATTTAAAATATGTTTCTATTAAAGTATAATTGGCCAAAAATCAACTGAACATACATAAAACTTGGTCATTTATAGTTTAATAGAAACACCTTTAAATGTCATATATCTTGATTCTATGTTTAAGCTGAGTTAATTTTTATCTGTGAGATTAACACTTGACACGGTATACACATATCTATATCTGTAAGAACATGGTGCTTCCACTATTTATATTTGTGTGAAAATATAGTTCATTGGATTTTCAATATTTTCCCATTTTCTATTTTGCATACTTTCTAGACATTACCATCAAGAACTGAACAAAGAAAAGGTGTTATTTTAAAAAATATTTTAATGTGACCATTAACAGAAAAGTATCAGAAGTTTATTTTCACTAAAATAAAATGAGCCAGGGTAGAATTGGCAGTTTTTAGTGGGAAATGCATGTGTCTCTGGGCAAAGTGAATTAGCAGGCATGCTGAATTTACTAACCCTGGGTAATGAAGGCTGTGCTTACAACACTAACATAATTCTAGCTAATCAGTTATGTCAGTTCCCACATATTTGTCATTGTGTCAAAAAAAACCCTCACACTTTTCACAGAAAGCATGCAAATAAAGCAATAATTTATAAACCATTCAGTTCCCTTGAAAGCTTGCTTTTCCCCAAATCTTCTTTTTAAATAAAGAATGAACAATTTATAAAAGTAAAGAGTGTGGAAGCTCATGGGCTCATGTAGCACTGTCTTAGAGTTGCCCTGGTCTGTAACACCTGGTAAGGGATACCATGCTTTAATGTACTTCTAAGGAAAATTTAAAGGTTCAGGGAGCTGGCTGAACACATCCATTCTCAGTGTTATGACTTGAAAGGCAGTGCCACTGAGATCTAGGCACCCTATTTGGATGGGGGGCGGGGGCTGGGGGCTTGCAAGTGAGATTAATGTGGTTGATTGAAGAAGACCTTGAATGGGAAAATGTTCACACAGAAGCTGTACAGATGCTGTTGCTAATCAGACTCTGGAATCTAAGAATTCTGCCTGTGGTAGAGAACATAGCAGGCCCAACAGAGATGCTGAGCCTCACTGGCAGGTCACTGAGATATGTACATGTGATGTGATAGGACCCACATAAGATAAGAACTGCAAACAAAAATGATGAGAGGTTCTATAATCGTGACTTTCTGTGTCAGGTATTCTATATTGCATATATATATATACATGTACATATATGTATATGATATATGTGTAGGTGTATTTGTATGTGTATATGTAAAAATGTATATCATTCATCTGTTAAATTACACAATATTTGACCTGGAGTCATAAATAAAAATAGCTGCTTGCATTCCACAGAATGTTCTAGGTTTCAGCCCCAAATTTCTTTTCTCATCTTTAAAATCAGTTTCTTCCTTCTCCAGACAACACAGAACGCATTTACATATTAACTGAAGCAATTTTTTTTTTTTTTTTTACAAAATAATTCTAGTTGGAGGAGCTGCAATGTCGGAGTCAATTAGGAGTGCTCTGGAGAAGTAAAGCTTTAAGACTTTTCCAAATTCAGCTCCAGAATGTAAAGAAAGCTAAAACATTATAGGATATGTTCACAGCTTTCAGAAAGAAGTCAGATCCCTAATATATCTGAGACCTTTGAATAGTCCAGAGTCAACCAACTGTAAAATACCTACACCAAAGAGTTAAGTGCTGCTGTTTGTCTAACATAGTTTGCAACTTTACTCTGAATTTCCCTCCCAGTGGAAAGCATGCATAGATTTTTATTGCAACCCCCACCAAGTCCTCCCATCATTTCTCAATGTGTGATTTAAGCCATCTGAGAGTTCCCTTTATCTTTGTCCCAGGAGCTCAGGCTCCTATTCTAATCTCAGGCTCACATCACTGGAAGAGTATGTAGAGGTGACATGGATTGTATATTGTGACTTTTATCCTATTTTAGGTGCGTAATGTCCATGTGTGTATCTGAGTGTTCCCACATGTGTAAGCACACATGTGCATGTGGTATCTGCAGGTCCACAGGCACACATGTGTGGAAGCTTGTTCTCATGCATTTGTGCACACCTTTTGTGTCCAGTCACAGGGAAGACAGAGGACAAAGTCAGATGTTTTTCTCCATCTCTCTACTTTATTTATTGGGGAAAGCACTCTTGCTGATTCTGGAGGCCACAGATTCAACTAAGTTTAACTAGCCGGCTTGACCTGATTGTTGCCTAAGCCCACCTTCAAGTTCTGGGATTATAAGTAGCCATGACACCTCCCCAGTTCTATGTGGGTGCAGAAGATGTAATTCTCAATCCTCACACTTGCATGACTAGCATTTTTTCGCACTGAGTCATCTTTCCTTGCTTTATGTTGAATGTTCTGATGTGTTTAGGAACAGACTATAAAGAGATAAATTTCCCATTAGAACACCTATCTTTTAAAACTTAACATATTTTGTGGTTCTGGTTCTCAGAACATTCTCAGTGTTTGACAAAACAAAAAACATACAAAAAAAAAAAACCACCACCAACAACAAAAAAGTTACAATTGAAAGACAGCATTGATTGGTTCAAAATAAATAGGCACTGCATTCCATCCCATTTTAGTAAGGAGAGTATGTGGGAGCACTTGTGAAGAGTAAAGAGAGATGCAATGATGTGGTTATATCACAATCTCAAAAATAAAAGGAATAATTAAAATATAACTACTGTAGAAAGAGATAAGCTTCTATAAGCTGCGGTATTGTGGATACAGAGGTGAATGGATTGGAAAATACAGACTTCCTCAGAAGCTTGCACAGTAAAAGCAAAAATGTTCCAAACAAGGTACTACATAGTGAAGCTATAATTTTTCATTAAAGCAGAGGTTGGGGCGATGGCACAGCTGGAAAAGTGCTTATTGTGCAAGTATGAGGACCTGAGCTCAGCTCCCCAGTACTTACATAAATGCTTAGAGTTGCTGTGCATGCCAGCAACCCCAGCAGTGGGGACACAGATACAGAAGTGAATTTACCCAGGCAGTTTGTCTGAATCAGTGGGCTCCAGCCTCAGGGAGAGACCCTGCCACAAAAAGATAAGATACCAAGTAATTTAAAAAGATACCTTACACTGAACTCTGTCTTCCACGTGTACACACAAATGACCAAACAAACACCCACAGACACACAGATACACACACAGAGAGCCAAATATAATGAAGAAATAGTAACTCAGTCATTGTATAAAGAACAGTTTACATGAAGCTGAACACATAATATGCATTGTTGATCCATAAAAACAGTAAAATCTGTACAACCATGATAGAGATACATCCAGAGAGGTGCACACTGGCGCACGCCAAACTTAAAGGCCCCCAAAACTCAGTTCCTTTGTAAAACATTTAGTAAAAAGTAAACAAGAATGCAAAATGTTCACTGAGTAACATTAGTTCTATGAAGTCACTTGACTTGCTGTTCCAACCCCATGCTTAACTTCTCTGTACACTCTTTGGATCGCTCCCTTATGATTTTACCTCTCAATACAATTCCATCAAAACTCTCTCAAGACATTAAACTTTCCATTCTTTTCTTCTCTGTATACCTGTGATCTCTTTAAAGATACAAACTACTGTGTGGGTAGAGCGACCTTTCTTCTCTGAAGTCTAGCCATACAACTCCTGATGTGTGCACCATGCTTTCTTGGAGACAAAGACTTTGCCATCGGCACTCATCAGGCTGAGAAAGCTCCCATGCCTACAATTACATAGTAAATTCCACTTTCTCTCCAGATTGATGCAAGTACCACATGTTGAAGAAACCTTCCCCATAAGCATCACACACAGAGCAGAGTGATGTCCTTACTGTAACTAGCTGATACTCCGTTCACATCTGGTCCACTTGTTGGACAACAGAACAAGATGTCTGGGAGAACTGGACTGGGCCAAACATTTCTTTCTCCTACTACCTAGCTGGAAATGGGCACATAGCTGATTTTTCAATATGTATTTGTTGAACAAGTGAATAAATCAAAGGAAAATGATAAATATTGTGAATTGTTTCCAGCTTTATTAAGTCAGTTACATAAAGACAAGAGTAAAAAATATGTAAGCAAAATAAACTTTATATTCATGATGGTACTAAATTGTTTTAGAAAAATCCTTTTGATAAATCAATGAGTAGTCTGACTCCAGCTGCCCTGCATGAATAGTGATGGATGTGTGGAGTACATCCTGAAGCAACCTGACAGCACTGTATGTCCCTCACATAGATGAAATGGTCAGGAGACATTTGTTTATTTGAGGGTGTCCAAAGACACAAAAATCTGATCACTTCTAATGTCAGGACTGACACCTGAGGCATGCCTTCCAGAGAGAGAGAGAGAAAGAGAGGAGAGAGAGAGAGAGGAGAAAGAGAGAGAGGAGAAAGAGAGAGAGGAGAAAGAGAGAGGAGAAAGAGAGAGGAGAAAGAGAGAGGAGAGAGAGGAGAGGGGGGGGGAATCGATTCCACAATGGGGTTTATTGAGGAACCATATACATTTATAGCGCTGTGAAGCTCCCATGTCTGTCAGTCACTCATTGCTACAAGATGGTCTAAGCAACTTTGAGTGACAGGAAAAACTAGATTCCAAAGTTGGATAAAGCTGATCACTAAGTGCTGCACGCACGCCAACATAAAGGAGACGTTTATCTGGAGATGGACATCTGTGTTTCTGGAAGTGTCAAGGATCTCAGAAGAGCTTCCATTACAGCATGTTTTATTATATGGTAACTGGAAACAGCGGTGGCTGTATTTACTGCATGTTATGGTCCAGAAATTGTGCTAAGTCTTTTCCTTTTGAGGATTATCTTAATCCACACAGTAAGTCCTGTAGGAACAAACCACAATTATTTCCTTTAATTCCAAGGTTTTGAAAACAATACACTCGGAGATGAAGGATTTGCTCCAGAGATTGGGCAACAGGAAGAAACATAGATGTGAGATAAAAATACAGCTGTAGTTTATTAAAGGAAACTTGGGAAACATAAACATCTCTATTTTCAATCAAGAAAAATATAAAAATCCAAAGATATGTTCCCCTTAAATCTGGAATCAACTCTAATAAAATTGGGAAAAATGTGAACTTTAATGTTCAACTTCTATATCTATGTTGATAGCAAACCAAAGAAGAGAACGCATTAGGCACAGTTGGCAAAGGGTGGATCTACATAGAGGCTAACTAGTGAGACAAACAGTGAAAGTCAATACAACTTCACATCACATATGTGTAAAGAACTTGGGAGATTTCCCACTGTTTTAATTATATCAAGACTGACACTTGCATCATTTTAATTAAAGCTATAAAAGTTCTTTGGCATGTGATGTTTTTGTGTGAACACTGCCAGTTTTTGTCACTTTAGGATATGTTTATATAATACCTCTTTATATTTTTATTATTTCATTTTTTAAAAAAAGTTAAACAGTATGCCATGGATATACAATATGGATTTAAAGGATAATTGTGATACCATCCCATTTGGCAGAATAATTGTAGTAGTTCACTTCTGGGGCTTCTGGCCAGATTTATAGTTCCAGGCATGTTTCCTCTTCTGGAGCAGGCTGATATGAAAGTAGTCAGTCACCCTGAGTTATCAATTTCCTGGGAACTGACCTGGAAATTTCTTCTCAGTGGCCTACATTCCAAAGTATTGGTTCTAGTAAACACCACTACCAAAAGCAGTCTGTGGAGGGAAGTATTTGTTTGGCTTACATTCTACCTGTCGTGGTCTATCACTGACATACCTCCAGGGATGAACCTAGAGGCAGGAACTGAAGAGGATACAGTAGATACAGAAGAATGATGCTCAGTGGATTGCCTCTTGTGGCTTACCTCTTGTGGCTTGCCTCTTTTGGCTTGCCCAGCCATCATGTTTTTTTAACATTCCCTTAGACCACCTGCCAAGGGACCACCCACAAGTGAGCTGTACCCTCCTATAGGCCAATGTGATGGAGACATTCTCCCACTTGAGGTTTTCTCTTCCAACATGACCCTAGTTTGTATCAAAGTGAAAAAACCTTAAGGAACACTGTGGTGGTTTGAATGTTCTTGGCCCTATTCAAGGGGCACTATTAGGAGGTGTGGCCTTGTTGGCATAGGTGTGGCCTTCTTGGAGGAACTGTGTTACTGTCAACAGGGGTCTGGGTGTTGCGACTTTCCTACAAGCCTCCTGAAAGGCAGTTTTCTCTTAGCTGTCTTCGGAACAAGAGGCAGAACACTCAGAGCTCCTCCAGCACCATGCCTGTCTAGATGCTGCTGCTATGAGTCCTGCCTTGATGATAATGGACTGGACCTCTGAACCTGTAAGCCCAGCCTCAATTAAATGATGTCTTTATAAGGGTTGCCTTGGTCATGGTGTCTCTTCACAGCAATGAAAACTCTAAGACAAGCAATGTATCAAAAATTTCTATGAGAGCTACTGAGGCAAAGTCTTCGGAAGCGAGAAACCTTGAGAAGTACAATAATGTCTTTAGTAGTGAGACATATGCACATACCATACAATTTCACATCACATATATGTAAAGAGTTGTAGAACCTGCAACTCTTCCACTGTTTTAATTATTTTAAAATTGACATTCCTGCAACATAAATGTTATGTCCTGGAGTCAAAGTGTGTGATGTCTACAGCATTGGGTCTTAACATCAATATTTGGGGAAAGAGAAGTAACATAGAGCAATACTAATAGGGTGCATTGTTTGGAGGAAGGGTCTATGGAATACCCAACAATACTAGTAGACGTATTCTATGCCTGACTCTGGACTTTTTATTTGACAACTCATGACTTCTGGGAAGAACATTATTCTCTGACCTCATCAAAGACTTTTTTTTTTTTGTACAGTTGAGACTGACTCATGACTACTCAAAGTGAAGAGTAAGTGCTCAGTGCTTAGTCACAAAGGGTACAGTCACCTCACAGATCTCCCCATGAGGCCCAGTGACCAGCTTGAAAGAGGGAGAACAAAGACAGTGAGGACAGAAGCCAGAGGGGATCAGAGGGAAACATGGTCATACAGACACAGAAATCTGGAGCTGTGATGGGCTCACAACAGCTGTGGTGGGAGAAGATGAAATCAGTTAATGTTCCAGCATGATGAAGAGGGGTTCAGGCACTCACCAACTGTAGGAACTATTGACAGTTGATGACACTGGAGGAAGGAAGAGTGGGTTTTGTTTAAAGGTGAGACCTTGGGTAGGTGAACAATGCTTCAGAGGATAGCCTCATATCTGTGAGTGCAGGAGCAACAAAAGCCAGATTAGTTGAGTTCTTAAAACAAAAAGATACAACAGGAAGTTAGGAGGGTATGATGGTTTGTATATGCTTGTCCCAGGGAGTGGCACTATTAGAAGGTATGGCCTTGTTGGAGAAAGTGTGTCTTTGTGGGGATGGGCTTGGAGATCTTCCTCCTAGATGTCTAAGGATGCTCAGTCTGTTCCTGGCTTCTTTTGGATAAAGATGTAGAACCCGCAACTCTTCCTGCACCATGCCTGCCTGGATGCTGCCATGCTTCTGCCTTGATGACAATGGACTGAATCTCTGAACCTGTAAGCCAGCCCTAATTAAATGTTGTCTGTTATAAAACTTGCATTAGTCATGGTGTCTGTTCACAAAAGTAAAATCCTAACTAAGACAGAGGGTGATATAGATCTGGGAGGAGTTAGGGAGAATATACCAGTGTGAATATTATCAAAGTATTGGACTGTACAACTTTCTCCAAAACATAGAAAATATTGCATTAAAATAAAATAAAATTTCAAACAAGAAATTTTAACAAGAAAAATTTCACTTTCTTTTTCTTTACTCTCCTACCACTTCATTGATCTTTGCTATTATTTGGGGGGCGTTCTTTTTTTAACACATTAATTTCAAACATTATGAGGTAACTGACATATCTGTGGTAGAGACTAGTGTAAGAGGTAATGGAGTACACATGCCACACCAGAATGAGAATGTGGCCAAAAGTTTTTAAAGCTCTCAGATGAACTTCTTAGCAACATCAACCTGCCTGTTGATGTGTATAGAAGACCCAGAATAACAGTATGGGTGTAGAAAAATATTTGGCAATATTTTGCTGAACAGAATATGGGTGTCACCAGCTGTAAAGAGTCCTGTACTGTGCAGGTTACATCTTCTAGTGTTCCTCTGAGCTCAGAGCCTTTTTCCAGGGACCTGATTTCTGGTGACAATGGAGTTCACCACAGGGATTCACTATGTCTCCACAGCCTTGTTAATGAAACCCACTGCCAGATAAACGCTCAATCTTCCTGAATATTTCCATACTTGTTATTTGCTATTTTGTAATGAAAAACACGTTTCCATACTGATCAGATCATGACACTACTTATATCTAGGAACATAATTTCTTTGTCTAAATACTAGCTGGAAAAATAGTGACACTGCTGTGGCTTAGGGTAACCATGCGGATCTGCCTGGCGCTCTCCCCTAAACCCTGCTCCCAGCTGTGAATCCTACTGCAAAAATCTTTTCTAGGAGAATTTGATCCCTGGGCACAGAGAAAGAATGGAAAAGGTCAGCTGCAACTGCTCTGTCTAAAACTCAAATTCAATACCCCCCAAAAGCCAGAAAACATCGGAATGTACAGGGCTATTGGCAGGGAACCCCTTGTGCAGCTGTAATCGGTTTTAAGCTACTTTTATACATGATTTATTTTCTCAGCTTCTACCCTGCAGTCTTCAAGCACAAATACTATTTGCTATATTCTATACCCCAACACCTTCGACAGTGGCTTCCAATTATCATTTAAATGTATCAGTACTTTACAAAAGCAACCGCAATTTTCTTCTTCAGTCGCTTATTCAGGATGAAAGCATTTCTTAGCCAAGAACAAATGAGAGAAGAAAAGAATATGTAAACGTAGGAACCAAATGTTAATTTTTTTCAGATCAAATAAATGGTTAAAATGCTTCCAGATTGACATAGACTTTCGTAACTACAATAAGCGTCAATTCAAACTCAAATGGTTAGACCTAATGTTTTATTCCTTGGAAATCTTGGAATTTGTAAAATGCATTTATTCTTGTTATTGAAAAATAGGTATTCAGCAGTTATCTGAATTCATACATAATATTTGAAAATAATGATGCCATTTTCAACTAACTCAAGGATTTGAGTTATTTAGATAAGATTTTGTTGGCTTTTTCCTTCCAATTCAATTAGATATTTGTGGCATATGTAACGACTAGGAAGGGAGTACGGAGTCCTAGTCAGAGAGTCTACAGTAATAGTTCAGAGTCCCACTTTCATTTAGTTCCAGATGTGATATAATTCTGCCTGAATTATATTTATGAGAGGGGAGAGCTCTGCTGAGATTTCACACACCAGGAAACACAACAATATATGTTCATAGAATTTGAGCACTCACAGGAAGATAGCTTTTTCACTCCATGTGATTTTTTTCCTTAACAGATTTCAGTCTTAGCATCCATTGTTGGAGGTACTCCTAAAGGCAGGCCTATGCATGCCGGGCGGGAGTCAAGCTGTAAAATCCAACATCCTACCTAAACTTCATATCCACATTGTTTACGAACGCAGTGTGCCAGCTTCTAAAGAATGGAGGAATCTCAAACTTGATGCCCCTGTCTCCAAACCACGGATGCCAGGATTAAGTGAGTTGAGGCAGGCATGCTTTGGTATCCCCTAAATGATCTCTGCTGGCACCTCCCTCTGGCTCTATGCAAATTTAATGTACCCGGAAATGGAGTTATACACGAAACTGATAAGAATGTGGCTGTCGTAGTTTTAATGGTTCTTGGACCCAGCAGTTGAACCTTTGTAGGAAATAAACAAGGATTATAACTCTAAGGGACAGGGGTAGCCAGTCATGTGACTGAAGCATGGAGACAGAAGTTGCAGAGGGGAGGGTATAGCTAGGGCTCCAGGAAGGACCAAGCTTTCCTTGTCAGAGTCTGCAGGGGACTCCTGCTTCATCCCATACTTTGACTTGTAGTTTTGATTTCTAAAGATTATGAAGATACTAATGCTGGTGTTTTTGGGTGCATTCTGTTGTATTGTGAAATTTCTCACATACCTGGAGAACTAACAAATGAATAGAGCACTCGTCCATACTAAGAATTATCATTTGATGTTAAAAAAAAAAAAAAAAAAGCACACCGTGTTAACTGTGTCAGGCATGTAGCTTATTGGCAGATATTTTCAACTTTCATGAGCGTAGTTTTTTTTTTAGTATAGAATAGAGTTTATTTAGGGCATTGGGAAGGGAATTGAGGGGGTAGGTGAGGAGGGGAGAGAGGAGAGAGAGAGAGAGAGAGAGAGAGAGAGAGAGAGAGAGAGAGAGAGAGAGAGAGCAGTAGAGGAATGAGGAGAGAACAGCTATGACCACGTGGAGAGAGAGGGGGAGGAGAATGGGGAGAGACAGGATAGAGAAGAAGAGTGAGAGGACATGAGCAGATTATTACGTTGATACCTACATTGTGTATCGTCAAGTCTTATATGGAGCTGGTACACCCAACATTGCCTTCTTCCTGGCTCTAAGCCCAGTTTAATTTGAGACTTTATTATGCTATGAATGTTTTTGTCTCTTAGTTTTATTTTGAAGCCCTAAAACCCAGTGTGGTGGTATTAGAAGGTAGGGCTTTGGAGGTAATCATTTTCAAATGAACTCTTTCGGAGTGGTCTCAGCAGCAGGATAGCAGGAGACCACGCTATCTCTTCACAGCATTTGGAAGCCACAGATGGGCTCATATCTAGAACTAAGTCTATTAGCACCCTGGTCTTGAATTCCCAGCTTTGAGAACTACAATAAATAAGTGTCTGTCATTCGAATGACCTGGTATATAAATGATATTTCATTGCACAAGCCCCAGATGACTACTGCAATTCTGAAAGAGAGAGAAGCTAGAAATCTAGCACACTACAATTTCTAGCACACTACAACAAATCTAGCACATTACAACCACAGGTTGGAAGATGACATCCAAAAATCATTTAACTATTTCCATCTTCTCCATTTACCTTACTAAACTGAAGAAGCATGTGTTTTAATCAAGCTCTCTAAATGAGCCCATTCTCCCCGAAGAAGTAATTAATTACCCATGAATGTTAATTATGTGCGGCAGGTTAATTTTCACCCAGGACTCAATTGCATGAGAGAGATCTGAAGTTGATAGATCATCTTCTACTTAGAAGGCCACCTGTGCTACCTGAATCAGTCTTGGACGTAGATCCCAAGGCTGGGGCAGAGGTTGTGTTGCGGTCCATACATAAGACTAGAGCTTACAGTCAGCCCAACATGCTGAGGTGAGCCTTGCTGCAGAGGAAGGTCTAGCCTGTGTCACTCTAACCTGATTTTTGAGACATTTTATGCCCCATAAACTTTATTAAATAATTTCTGTAATGACTACTTAATGCAGTCATCAACTTTCGCAATTAAGTATAACTTTCCTAGCTTCTTTTTCTATTCAAGCAGATATTTGTAGCATGTGTAACAACTGCGAAGTGGGTATGTGGACTCCGTAAAGAGAGTCCACAATAATAATTCAAAGAAGCCACCATTTTCATTTATCTCCAGGTGGGATATAATTCTGCCAGGACTTCAGTTTATTTATGAGGAGGGAGAGCTCTGTTGAGATTTCACACAATGAAAAACAAGACAATATATGCTCCTTGAATTTGAGCACTCACAGGAAGATAGCTTTTTCACTCCACGTGGTGATTTTTCCTAAACAGATTTTTGTCTTAGCATCTATTGTTGGAGGCACAGCTAGAAGCGGGCCTAAGCTTGCTAGGAAGCAAGTAAGCTGTGAAGTTTAACATCCTACCCAAACTGCAAATCCATTGTTTATGAACGCAGTATGCCAGCTTCTAAAGCACTGCGAGATCGGAAGCTTCACACCCATGTCTCCAAACCACAACCCCTATACTTATGCCAGGATTAAGTGAGTTGGGGCAGGCATGTATTTGTCAGACACAGAATTGTCCAATTCGTGATTAAACTACATGGACCTTAGTAACTAGCAGAGGGGTAGACTGGCGATTCCGTGAAGTCACTCAAACCATGATGCTCTTTA